>NW_028186289.1:25748-228908 GCF_003343005.1 Rhea americana
AAAAATGAGGCGCGCAAAAGAGAAAAATAAAGAAAATAAAATGGCAGGGAAGGCAAGAGAGAGAAAAAGGAAAAGGTGAGAGAGAGAGAGAGAGAGAAAGGAAAAGAAAGACCAATTTCAAGTAAGGTAAAAGGCATCCACTAATCAGATCAAGAAGAGCCACAAGATTTTTATCAGAGTAAAATTCTTGATCTATTACWCAGAGACTTGTAAAGAATAAAATAAATAAAACCATTATTCTCCCATATCTCCCCTCTGACTGAATCACAGTTTGATCCACTACCAGGATTTGAAAACATTAAGCAASTAAAGCACTTAAATTGAGCAACAGCAAGGATTCGTCCTCAAACTGCTCCCTACCTCTTCCACCAGATGCTAGCAAAGGGACAGAAATTGCTCAATGAGTATTTTGGAGAAATTCCAGTTTTCTGCTGCCTTCTTATGCCTTTTGGGCCAGCTAATGAGATACTCAAGAGGCTGGTAATGAATCACATGGTGTTTAACATGAGACCTGGAGCTGGAAGCTTCAAATTATACTATACAGCTAACTTCTGATGTTGTCAGTGAGAGTCACCTGGGCTTGGGCAAGCTCTTCCTAAGCCTTGAGGTAAAAATGGGTTTTCCACTTTTTCTTTTTTTTCTTTTTTTTGGGGGGGGTGGGGGGAAGGGGCAGGGTGTCAGTCTTTGGATCAAGGCTGTCTTCCTTATTTTCACAGAAAAAGCTTAAGAGGAAAGTGTTCCTCTAGGACACTGTTGCAGGACTGTTTCTGTATAACTACTTCCAGGATTTTATACTCTCTTCCTAGCTTTTCTGCCCTATTAATGGTATTGCTCACAACAAAAAACGTTGCCAGCATCCTGCATCTTTAAGGCTTAGCTTCATAGCAACAAGAAATATGATCTCTGGGCAGTCATCTGAAGGCCAGATTAATGGTTCTTCTATTTGCTGATCTCCAACTCTTTCAGTATTAAAATCTCTGGACTTGCATGTGTATGACAACTGCTCTGACCCCAGCAAGATTTGCTTGGTGGAGCCTCCCATCCTCAATGACTGAGAAACTCCAGGAGCTGAGGTCTCTTTTAAGGCATATGTTTACAATTTGCTTTCTTTGTTTCTTTTTTCTTTCTTTTTTTTTTTTTAATCAAATATGTAACCGTACTATATTCTTCATTCAACTCAGTCAACTGCCTACCAAAGTAATGAAGTTTTCATGAGTTACTACGTAGTAATTTGAAATAGCCCATACCATGATGCTGTTCAAATCCAAATCAACACATTCTTAGCAATTGTTTCTGCTCAATAAAGAATTATTCTCAATTTCATGCCACCTAAAGAACCCAGCTCATAAATCTTTCCTCTGTCAGGGCTAAGCTAGCAAATCTTTTATCATGTTTCCCAAACTGAAAATACTACTCTGTTCTGAAAGCTACCATCACTACCTCAAATCTTTTTCTGGAGGAAATACCTGACACAATACTTGACAAACAAAAATCGAGGAGTTAAGAGTAAATATTATGAAGGCTATGTTACTTCAGTCTAATTTAAAAGATGCACTTCCAAGTCCATGCTAGCAGGCAAACACCCAGATTTGCCACTCCTCTGCCACATTCTTTATTCCTTTCTCTCTTGATACCTACCTGAAATAATGGGCCACTTTCCCCCTGCCCCAGCATAAGCCACACTCCCTCACTCAGCGTTTGCTCTGGCAGATGCAGTATTTTGACCAGCTGAACCAATGCTGCACAGCTCAGCAAGCCCATTGCTTGTACCCAGGCAAAGATAGGGCTGGTCCCCAGCTCCTCTTTGGTTTCAGTATGAAAATAATGCAAATACTGACGATTTCTCTCTTCTACCTGCTAAAGAAACTCCAGGTTTGCTAGCTACACAACATGGTTATTTCTTCTTACTTATGCTCTGAAGTTTAAAGTTTGACGGCATAGCTTTGGACTGGGAAAGGAAAAAGGAGATTATTAAAGTAGGCAAAAAAAAATGTTGCTAGCCAAGTCCATTTCATGATCCTGGGCTGCTTAACAGGGACAGGTTACCTCATTCTGATGTTTTAATGGAGAAAAAAAACACTCCTCCTCCTTTTGATTACTTACTGATGAAATGCTGATTAAATAATCAGCATCTGCTGGGTAGATGCTCAGTTCACATGTTTTGCTCAACACATCTAGCAAGCAATTGGCACACACTGCTGCTTTCTCTACAGGGCCGGACACCAGAGGGGCAGAGAAGAGGCCTCACACAGAAAAAAAATCATGGTTCAGCCGCAGGAGCTTTGTCACCTATCTGACGCTAGCTGGCCTTCAGTTGGCACAGGGGTTACCCGCTCTCGCTGAAACCTAAGAGAAGGGAGGGTAAAGAAGAGCTGATAACCCCTTTGAGAAACTTGCATTTCTACTGAGCTTTGCTCTGCTCTGGAGCCGATTAGGTGACTAAACTCCCAGAGAAAGCCCAGCTGTGGTTCCTTTATAGTCAATATTCACTGCTGACAGTGCCACGGGGAAGTAGTTATAGCTGCTCTTGAGAAGCGCTGGTGTGGTTGCTCAGCTTGAGCTGTGCTAGTCTAAAGTCATAGGGATACACTAGGAAAGATAACCCAGCTGATTCAGCTGGATTGCCCACCTCTAGCCCTTGTGCATACACACATAGGGCTTTGGGCAGACAGACCCACACCTGTAGGCCCCCTTGGCTATCTGTGCTATCACTGTAAGGAATAAACCAGGATTTCCTACACTGCATGATAAGCTAAACTGCTAAACAGCAGTAGCAGTTTCCTAAAGATGTCCATTTACCAAGAGCTTTTTGTGCCTGCTCCCCATCCCCTGCTGTATTAATTGTATTAATTCAGCTAATGAAAGGTACCACCACATTTAAAGAGGCAGAGGCCAAGGAACATAAGTCTCATAAGTCACCTTCAGTAGTGAGATGTGCAAGACACTGGGGATTGCACAGTGAACATGAGCAGTTGTAGTACAGACACACAAGACTTTCTTTCACCATGCTCCCACTGGTAACTGGTGTTTCCTGGACCACTGGCACACTGCTGTTGCCTGCTTCTACTCCAAAGCAAAAAGATATATTTAGATATTTATATGTTAAAAAAACAAAAAAAAAAATCCCAAAACCCTCTTACTGGGAGCTGTTCAAAGCACAAAATAAAGATACTTTTCCATATCCCCTCCGCACAGAGTGAATAAAAAGCTGAGCAGCTATGGATGAAGATGTGTTACTAAAACCCACAGTTATGTAAAAGGTTTTAAAATTGAAACTGCTGGCCTTTAAGTGGCTACAGATAATAGCTGAGCTGCAGCCATGCTGCTTTTAATCTCACAGCACTGAGTGACAAATGATAGCATGAGGCCGAGAGGAACGGCCCTCCCTGCTGAGTTGTGCTCTTTACTAGAGTCTTTAGCGTGCTTCCTAATCAAATATGAAAATAAGCATGCCATCAGCAACACCTCTCAGTTTCTGAAGGGACTTAAAACAAAGTCTCACATGTTTTTCATGCGGTTGAGTTAAAAATTAATGATAGGTTTTTCCATCTGGAAATTATCATTTGCTGTAAACCACTTTTTTCCCCTCTCCTCTTTCTTTTATCAGAACACCAAACATCAAAGTGTAAACAAGGGATTTCTGAAGTCTTTAACGAGCCATAGCACAGCTAATGCCAAAAAATTTATGTAAACTTTGGGTGAAAAAGAGTTCTTCATTTCTATCAAGGTAGCCTTGGTAGCCCTGGTGCTCTTCCAAGCATTTCTTTTCTTCAGTGCTTCTCTTGCTACCCACCGAACCCCAGAAGATTTATCCCCAGCCTCCTCTTTTCTTTGTCTCTTTTTCCAGATCTCATTTACTTACACATTTTAACTGTTAAGGTGATGACTGTATACTTGGATGCAACTTGAAGAAGTGTTTGACCCAACGCCAGACTTATGCTTGAAACTCTCCCATTTCTCAGCCCCTGCACCTGCCACTTCATGATTTTGACTTGAGCTAACCATGCACCTCATCACACTTTTAAAACTTAATGTTGGACAAGTTGGATTATTCAAAATTTGCTATATCTGACAGCCATCTTTGCAAAACAGAATGCTAAATATAAATTTCATGAAACTAAAAAAAAAACAAGGCTTGCAGGGAAAAGAAATATATTTTATCCATCTGATACAGCTGGAAAATAACTGGGCTAGCTTTTTGATGCACTGTCTGCAGGGGCACAACTGCCTGGGTCTCTCATCTTGCCTGTCTCAGTAGCATGGGCTTATTCAGGTAGAGATAGATCATTTAAAAGATATTTGAGCCTTGCTAATAGCAGAACTTGGGAAAATACCTCAAAAACTTGAGCCTGGCTTACATTATGCTGATGCATGGTATTTTAACAACCAGACAACTGACTCAAAGGAAGTCATTGTGAAGGTGTAGGCAGTACATATGCACTTCTCCCCTCTTTGGCAAGGGAATAGGGCAGCACACGACCACCCATGGTCCAAGGGTGTCCCTTGTTCTGCCCCATGCTTATGCAAAGTGGGCTTATGCCCATGTTCTGATTTATGTGAGGCACCTCTACTGCTCTGCTCAGTGTGTGGTTTCTAAGTACAAATTAGTTGCAAATTAGTTACACGTGTATTTTATACTTCATGTGCACAGGGCAAGCACTAAGTTGACTTTCAAAGGAGCATAAGAGACAAACTCAGCTGTCATTCAGCAACGACAGAGCTTAGACACTTGACTCTTCCTCATGACTCTGCCTGAACAGCTATAAATTAATAAATATCTAGGCAGGTTTAGCGGATTCAAAGTAGCCTAATTTAAATATACTGCTTAACAGTAATTAAGAACAGCTTGGAACACAGTTGAAAAATGTCAGTTCAGCTGAACTGACAAATTCAAGCAGCTTCTGCTATTTTCTGCTTTGAACTGCTCAGAAAAAACAGTTAGCAGTTTTAAATAATTGAAATTGCACAATTCATACTAAGGGAAAGTACAGCCCTTCAGTGGCAAAGGATTGGCAAGGGAGTGTTTGCACAGTCACAGATACAATGCAGGTGACAGCAATATAGTCCGGACCTGGCACTCTCCAGGACATCTCTGGCAATATTTAAGTTGCTGGAGCCAAGCATCCCATTGTTGCAGAATAAAAGCTTTCATCAGAAATCAAGCTTCACATAAAAAAGCACCTTGATGGTCTCCACCTTTTGGCAATCAGCAGACACTTCTGAAAGGTTTGTTTTCCAAAGCCCAGTTACTTGGCACCTATGGAAATTCTAGTAATGGAAATTTGACGTGCAGAAACTGAACATTCAAATTCACTCATCTCTTTAATTATAGACCTCCTGTCTTCAGATTTCTTTCTAAATTCAGTTTTTCCTTTAACTGCTCCAGACCTCCCCCATGCTCCTGTTCCAGTAGTTTCAGCTTCTGCTTTGTGACACCTTTACAAGAACCAGAGGGGAACATCTATATGGCAAGACCAGAAAAGAAAAATCCTAGTCTTCTACAAGCTCATGAAGTTCAGTTAAACAGGAAACAGTATAATCAGCAGTAAAATGTGCAAAAAGAGGAAAAAGAAGGAAGGATGGGATAGAGACAGAAGCGATTATCTTAAGCTACTGTCTAACCATTCATAATCTTGATTCACATATATAGTAAATAGATCCCCTTCCTTTGCGTCAGCCTGTGTTGACACCTACAGTAATTACTTCCAGAAAGTTAACTCTCTGCGGCAATATTTCTATCTTCCTTAATTGCACAAGTACCAGCTTGCAGTCCATCGGCCCTGATGAGTGGCGACATCCTCCTGTCAGCCAAGTAATTTGTTGGCAGAAAATGCCACAGACACTTTAGATCTTTCAAAACTCTTCATGCAAATGAGGCAGAGTAATTAGCGCTGACCTTCAGCTAACATCAGTTGTCAATCAGTGGTTTTTCCCTACTCTGCTGCTGCTTTCATATATTCTACTTAACAACTGGGAGCAGAAAATGCATGGGTGGTGCACACAGTAGGCAAACAGGAGTGCTCAATCTGGTTGCCATCATGGCCTAGGATGCTCCAAGGAATCAGAATTATTGAATGCCCGGAGGGAGGAATACTTCAGGACACTCTACACTCTGTATGATTAAAGGTAAATTTTAGATCAAAAAACAAGAAAAAAAAGTCTTGCCAGGCAGTTTTCATTCAGCAGTTTATCAGTGAAAAAATGCAGGCAGCTCCAGAGTTGCAAAAAACGTGGGAGAATTGAAGTATTACGGTCTGGTCTGGCAGAGGAGCTTCTTGGTCTGGAGGAAYGTGATCTGTCACCCTTACAGAAAAGGTTATTTGAAACTTCAAAATATGAAGGTTCAATAGTTAGCCATGACCGTGAAGTTACTATTTTCAGAAGTCACGTTCCCAGGGCACAGGAGCAAGGGACAGTGCCAAGGCAGCGGCCTCAGGAAAGCATCCTCACCACGCTCCTCTGCTTTCAAACCTTCGGGGCTTATTCTTAGCTCCCTCGCTCCAGGCAGATTGGTTACAGCCTCATTCACTGTCAAGCAAATCCAATGGAAGATAAATCACCCCGAGTTAATCTTTTACAGTCTACATATGATACAAAAGAGCAGTAACTTGACACTTTAATCATCGTGCTGTTATGGGCTGCTGTTGCCCACAAAGCTGCGAGCGCCACCCGCRCCGGGGTCCGCGGTCGCCCTGCGGCTGTCAGAGTGACAAATGCTGTCGCTGGAAAAGCTGCCTCAGCCTGTTTGACTTCTTTATTAATCTTTCTGCTTGCAAAGGAAGGTGCTGGTGCCTACCAGGACAGAGGTGGGTGTCTGCAGCTGCGGCAGGAGCATCCACTTCGGAGGGGCTTTGGCTTTTGCTGTCTAAGCTCAGAGGCCCTGGCAAGCAAGAGGKGTGTTTTACCTCCGTATACCCCAAATACCCTAAGTCAACAGCGAATACCCTAACCCATGCATCAGCAGCGGCAATGGGTGACAACTACCTTTGCCTCCACCATAGTCAAGCGGTGTTTTGCAATCCAGGGAGAGCAAGCTGGGATACATCCGTGCAAGAGGTTCACTTGGGAGAGGCAGCGCGTTAGATTTGGAGTGGCCGTATTTTATTAAACAGTTACGAGCACATCTGCATACCTTTAGGAGACAGCTCCTGCCCAAAGCAGCCCATTAACCAACAAGGCAGATATAGCCTATCTGGAAGGGAAACCAGGAGGAATTTTTTAAGCCGTACGTACTTCTTTCTGTATTACTCCCTGGAACAAGTTCTTCTTTTTGGACCAGACTAGATATCCTTGGATATTTTTTTCCCCTCCTTAAAGAGATCCTGAGCCAACAGCTTCCACCAAAGCCAGGGGGAACTGCAGTATCTCAACACCTTCAACTACCCAGCAAGCTTGTAGATACACACACACACATCATATATCCATAACGCACACAGAGCTGTAGGAAGACACCTGAAACAGAGTACCCTTTCCTATTTACTTTACARTCACCATGGGACACAGCAAATTAACTGAACTAATCAGCTAATAGGGAGGATTAACTCTTTCAAAAATTAGATTTTGCAGTCCCAGGGCTTGGGAATTGATACCAGACAGTCTTTCCRTCACCAACTGTTTTACTGATTATGTCCAATTATGGGAAGGAAAGAGGAGTTGAAAGTGTTTGAGCTGGAGCAGACGAGAGGAGAGTAATCTGTKCCTTACGTTGGGCAGAGCCTCTTCACTTTTACAGCGTTTATCCAATTATTCACAGCCTATTTACAGTTGGGGGGAACAACGTGGCCACGCGCACCACAATATTTACCATTTCACCTGGTGGCCCAACACTAAGATGTCCCCTGATGGAGTGGCAAGGTGCGAAGCTGCGCTGCAGCCATTTGAATCCCCTCTTGCTTGCTGATGCTTCACCGGGGTGCAAGGCTGAGCTTCAAGCCTGCAGCGCAAGTCAAGTCGGTGCCCTGGTGCAGGTGTCCAGCCCCATGGTTATCCCACACATCCTCAATAAAGAGCTCCTCCTGTGTTTCAGCACCACAAAAAACTTCCCTTTTTCCTCCAGTATCATTCACTGTTTGTGACCTTTCTTCCCCCCCCCCCCCCCCCNTACCTGTCATCATAGCTCCATCATACCCATGGTATTCTGCATTAAGCATAAAACAGTCCTTACAAAGAGAAGGGATGTGGGTAAAGTCTTGTTTCAAAGGAACAATGTGCATCACCAATCTTCCACTATAGTATAGATCTGCCAAGAGGGGGAAGGGAAGAAGTAATCAAATTATATCAATTAATATATCATTTAAAAAAAGGAGAGAGAGAGAGTTTCCAATTGATTAAAAGATTTGCAACTTGCAAATTTGCAATTTGCAACTTTTAAGCAGCTGGTAAGGAGGCTGTGACCATCACTCTCCTTGCTGACAACAGTATTTTAATGCATCTAATCCCTCACCTGTTCCTAAGCATGAACTCCTCCCTGCCCCATATGCGTCTCTGATTTAGGAAACATCTTCACAGCATGTTGTCCTGGAAAGGTTGGGAAGAGGAGGCCCAGAGGGGAAGGAAGGAAAGCAATTCTTTTACCACAGAGCAAATAGTCTCTCTCTTTCTCACACACAAGGAATTTCACCGCTATTTAAAAATTACTCATGCTGCACAGCAACATAGCCWTTGTACTCATCAGTCTGACAGATTACAAGGCATTTCACAAGAGCAGAAACCATCAGGTACAGCGAGCACTCAGGAGAGTCAAGCATCCATCCACATCTCATCCAGGGCTCCCAGAGGCTCAGCAAATTTTGAAGTTCTGGGTGTTTTTTTTTTTGGGGGGGTTTTGTTTTGTTTTTTCCTCAAATCTCTTTGAGGGAGGAAAGGCTGCCAAGAAATAGCAAGAAAAAGACCCTCGTTAAGATAAGAGACAGAAAGAGTGAAACAGAGAAACTGATTTCTCAMGAGGGGGGGCTCCAGCAGTGGGAGACACCATGCCCCAAGCAGTGGTGCCACCACAGCACAGTTGGTAGCTCTGCACCCACCGGTGCTACCTGTGGCCATCCACAGCCCAGGGGCAACCACTAAGGGGCTGCAAAGGCAGCAGAACTTGCCTTTGGCAAAAGAAGRGAGGAAAGAGGCTGCTCCCTGCGCCACTTTAAGTCAAGCACAGAGTCACCACCACAAATGCAGGATGCTTTTGTCAGCAGTCCCACAGCCTGGCACTGGGAGCACAAGGAGTCTCTGACAGGAAAGCCCACAGCCCAGGCAAATCAGTCACAGTGTAAGCAAAGTTCTCAGTGTTTTTTAAGTTTCATATCAAAGTCCCCATTCCTAGCAGCAGCAGTGACCACACCATGGGACTCAGTCATCCAAAGCTTTAAGGTGCATCTGCCTACACTTCTTCCTTTCAGTGTGCATACCAAAGATGGCACCAATTTTTTATTCTCCAGCAGAAGTTGTTATTAAAACATRAACTACAATATAGACATATATATTTCAAATAAATACATATACAGCAAGCAAGGCAGACCAGCACAAGGAGGGACTCAGGACAGGAGGAGACACATAGGAGTGGGACAGAGGGCTTCATCTGCTACTGGTTTCAGTCTGAGTCTTTCAGTTTCATCCCAAGTTGCAAAAAAATCCCTATACAGCCCCTCTCCAGATCCCTAAACCGAGGGTGAGGGGGAAGGGGAGTCTTCTCCACACACACCCTGAGATAGGGATGAGCATACACAGCTCCCAGCCAGAACCACCACATCCCCAATTCCCAGGGGTTTCCTGCTCAGCTGCAGCCCCCCAAGGAACCTCCACACTGCTCCCAAATCACAGGCTTTTTTAGCCGTATCTTGATCTATAATAGTCTACAGATTAACCCATATTACCTGCCACACGACAGCGCTAAGTTTACCCCACACTTAAGAGCACCAACAAGGACATCACCAGCAGTTATTTCACATCATASCTGCCTAGAAGAGCTCTCTGGACACCACAGGGCACCTAGGCAACAGGCTTTACCAAGCTCCTTTGCCTCCAAGTTGCTTYAAGTATGCACAGCTGGGGAGGTGAGGAACACTCCATTTACACCCATACAAAGAAGCTGCCTTAGGTTGTGTGTACTTTAAACAGGTGCTAGGGACTATGCATGATAAAGGCTGTAAAAAACCCAGGCCCATTAACCCCTGAGTGCTTTTCAATGGTTTTTAATTGGTTCTGCAGCACTGAGAGACAGACTAACCTAGTAATCCCAGCATAAGTTTTTTTTTTTCCCGCAAGTGAAAGGTTGGACTGGATTTGCTTTTATCCACATCTGTCCCTTGTGTAATACTGTGGAAGGTAATCAACTTACAGCATGGGAAAATGTATGCTTTCATATCTGAATGAGARTTCCCTTCATTATTCACTGCAGATGGGTGCAGGTGTAGGCAGTGGCTACTGATGCCATTTAAAAGCTAAACCATACAGCTTCCCCTCAAGATATGCGGCTGCTGTAAGGAAAAAGTTGAAACYGTACAGGTCATGTCCCTTAACAACAGAAACCGAGCTTCCCATGACAGTAAGGCAAATTTRGGGTAACTCAGGTCTCTAGGGTTGCTCCCACATGACCACACGGCCCATGCCAAGGAATTGCTGAGCTCTGTATGCACACGATGACATCCATCTGGATGTCTGTGTTTTAGGCTCATAGGCATGTGACATATTTCTCTGTCACATGTCAGGACATGTAGCCGCTCCTTTTACATCGGATGATCATTTCCTAAGCATTTTCTGAATGGAGGTAAATCCCTTAACCACCTTGGAGTAAATCTGCAATGCATTAGGCATCYTGAGAGGACATGGAGCCCAGCTGTACCAAATTGAAAAGCAACATTCACTCCAAGCTTTCATAATCAAGAAAAGGTACAGAGGTCTTCAAGCTTTGAAAAACAAGATACAAATACAATACAAATTGGTCATCTTTCCTTTTCATTCCTGACTGGCTGTAGCCCAGTTAGTTTTTATTTGATTTGGGGTTTTTTGTTTTCCATTCTCATCAGTAAACAGGAATTAAACTGAAGGGAAGGCCTTGTGCATTTGATCAACCCACCCACGCAGTGTTGTAAACATCCAGTGAATCCACATGTGGTATCACTCAGTTAATAAATAGAAGCTCATGCTTTTCCCAACCCTGTTGCTACACAGTGTCCTGCAATGCAGTGTAATGCACCAGCTCCTGCTGGACAAAAAACAGAATTTTAGCTGAGAAACTGCAACTCATGTAGAATTTGAGTTCAAGAAATCAGAGACCTGAAAGACCTAYTTAATGACATCCTCAGGGGCACATCCACAAATATGAGCACGCTGAGTACAACACGGCAGTGCTTCTGCTGCGCTCTTGCCTCTCCGCTTTGGAGGCTGCTTTCCACCCCAGAGCAGCTGTATGGCTAAAGAGTCACGTCATCTTTGTCAGGGAAACTTAGGACAGTAAATGAAGTCAAAACTATATGTGAAATGTTTTCCTTCTGGATAGGTTTTACGTTGCTTGTAGTTCATGAAATCACTTCTCTGGAGAAAAAGAAAAGGGTCAGGGCATGACATCCAAGTTTGTACAGACTGCACAGATCTCTTCACATACCTCTGTCTAGCCGAAAAGTTTAACAAGTTCAGACTTGTCATATGGAGTAGTCACGAAAGAACAAAATTATCAGCTTTGTGCAGTGTCCCTCAATGACATGTAGCCAAACATTAATTATTTTAGGGGTGTTTGTTAGCTGCTCTGATAAAGACTTCCCATACAAAGCCAGACCTGCACTGGCTGCATGTGCACTGCTGAACACACCCGGCTCCTGCAGCGAGCCCCGTGCCGAAGACCAGCGCAGGGGGGCTGCAGTGAGGCTGGCTGCACGCTGCATCGCTATGGGACCTATTTGGTGGGCCTATCGCAAAATTACCATTTTTAGGCACATGGTTTCTCTTTTTTAGTTCAGAGTGACTGAAGGAAGGGGAGGGCTCTGCTGAAGCCCCCCAGGAAAGCCATCTTAATGTTGTGTATTGGAGGTTACATGTGGCATGCAGGTACATGAGAAGGCAGAGGCTGCTTTGATGCCTGATGCCACAAACAGACAAATTTGGTGAGGTCTTGCTTGTCCTGCCAAATGGCAAAAGACTCTAGGGTTACTACCTCCCAAAACATACCCCAAATCTGTTCTAAAAGAATGAGTTGATTCCCTCCAAAAACGAGTCTGAGAATGAACAAACAAGTGTATGGAGTTGACCTGGACTGAAATGGTGCAACTCAGTGATTTGCCAGTGTAGATGTACTAATTTTCTTCCATTTCACAACACCCAGGGCAGGACACAGGAGCTATGTGGTACCAATGAAGATTAAACATAGCATGTGGTACTGGATAGATCCCAAACAGCTTCTGCCCTCTGCACTCTCCTGCCCTACCACCTTGCAGGTGCAAGGTTTTCAGTAGGATTGCTTGCAATGCTCTTGATAAAATGCCTTCTCATTGAAAAATGCTGATCTGTGGAAATTCAAACATTCTACATAAATCTGTCCCCAGAGCAGCCTGGTAAGCAGCCACTAGGTTTACAGATGTTCCCCCTTCAGAGTTTCTACAGTATGAGGTCTACCTCAGAGCTAAATGCCAGGAATTTGAGGGAGCAAGGGAAGTCAGCGTAAACTCTAGGCTACATGGTTGGCTTGGGTTTGAGCTCCTGGAAACCCTCACTTTGTCCACAGGGGAGCAGGGATGCCAGTGATCTCCTCATTTGAGCATCTGGGAGTTCTGTGTAGGGCTTCTGGGATCTTGGTAGGGCTTTTCAGAAATCTTCTGCAGTGCTGGAAATCCCAATTTTTATGGTCTTCTCAGAGTTTTCTGCTCCATGGGATAGAAACCCCCTGATGCCTTGAGAATCAATCTGGATTGTCCAAGAAGTCCTCCACAGGCAGCAATAACATGGAAAATTCCCTTGACTCCACTGCCAGATGTGGCTGTTTTGTCCTACCTCCCACCCCAGCATAAAGAAGAAATGATTAAAAACAAAAATCACATAGACTAGAAGGAGAATAAATATTTTAACGTCTCAAGATTGCCTGAGTTTAGCATCACCCCTCTGCAGGCAACAGGAGATAATTTGTATCTACTTTCCAACTTGGATCAAAGGCTTCTTCATAGGATCAGAATTTACTCTGGTTTCCTGGGCTCGTGAGCTTGGGCATGAGCCAGGAGGGAAGCTACCTGCATTTTTCTGGTGGAGCACCTCCTCCTCTGGGCCCAGGTTGGACCTGAGCTGTCAGCGCTCACCAGCTCTGTCCTCCAGTTTCTTTGACCCCTGCCACCACAACCTGCTCCCTCCGGCTGTTTCTTCACTGCTGGGTTTCCTGCAAAACCCTCGCTCTCCCATGGCATTTCAGCTGATGCTGGGGGCCAGCYGGCCTTATTCCAGCCCAAACAGTGTCTGCTGGTGGTGATCCCATTGCTGGATGGCGACCTCCAAGCTTTAGAGATGCTGCCACCTCTAATTTTCACAGCTTCTGAGCTGCTATTTTAGTATGAGCTAGTGCAAATGACATTAAAAATGACACTTTAAGAATATTAATACTTGTCTGTGGCGTGAGTGATGTATATTGATGGCACTGAATGCATCAGATTTTCTGCCAGAGAGGATGTCTCATACTTTGTAAAGACACAGCCACAGAGGTCTGGCTTCTAGCTGTGAAAACAAAAGCAAATTCTGAATTTTGAACTCCCTATGTTACCATTAATATGCCTAAATTATTGTTAAAATCTACTCTGACTTCCCAGCTCTAGTCGAAGAAATTTCTTTTAAGACGGAACAACCAGACTGACTCAAACACTTTCTGTTTCTCCATTTATTTTTATTTTTTTTTTTTGACCAAACTATTTTTTCATGTGAATATCCACAGTTCACAGAAACGGGTAGGGAATTAGTCCTGTGAACATGTGCGGATTAAGCCAGGCCAGGGGATTACGCTAAGTGCTGAGGGACGGATCCCAGGGGACAGATCTCAGCATTACAGCCCTACGCTGAGCTTATCACGGGGACTTGGAAAGAGGACGCCCCAGCCAGCCAAGGCCTAAAAGCAGACACAAGCTGACGGCTCTTCCAAAGATATAACCCGTCGATTATCTTCCGTTACTCTGCCATCCCGCAAAGACTGAAGCACATAGATCATTTTATTCAAGAGTGTACAGAATCCATCACYGCCTTTTTTATTTTGTCTTGTTCTTTTTTTTTACTTTTACATTGGCCCTTTTCCTCTCACCATTGTGAATCATAATCATATAATAAAATAAGCTGSTTTTACAATTACCTGGCAACAGTGAGCCAAAGCTTTAACTGCTGTCGTCTTCCACCGTAATTCTCCTCCCTCCTTCCCCACCCCCCCCAAAAAAAAAAAACCTCTCCAAGAAAGAAGGTTTCCAGCACAAGTAAAAAGTCTTTCCTGAAGCTGCAGCACTCCTCAAGCTTTCAGTCACTGCTGGTACACACACTAACGAGTCAGCTCCAAGGGAAGCTACCATGAGTAAGCTTTAACAGGATGTTGCTTAAACACAAATTCAGCAAACACCAATGCACTCAGCAAACACTGTAAAAAAAATAGTGTTTTTGCCAGTACCTGAAGAAATACATGTGAAATTATTACAGCTGCAAACACATTCATTTCCACTTACAGAGCAAAAACTTGCCAACAAAATCAAGTCGCTTGATTGATTTTAGTTTTTATTAAGTCATCCAGGCCTGCTGCAGCCCTAGTCTCTGTGTTAAAATCTATTGTAATTTCATTTATTAAACATTACAAAAAAATCATACAAGCAGACACCACACTCTTAAATTTCTTGGAGCTGCAATTGACTTGTAATAAAATCCCCCTGTGCRTTACAAAACAGGGCTGTCAAGTCATAACAGCTCTATTACAGCTTCTGCTTCGGTCTCTGCCGGTCTTTGTACAGGCTGCCAAAACTTGCACCTACCCAAGGGAAGTGATACTCAACAGCAGAGGAGAGTAAATTGTGCTCGAATGAGCTGTTCTCTCTCCGAGCAGATTGCAGGGCTGTTCTCTCGCTGCTAAAAATGTGTGGGTGGAGGGTCGCGGGAAAGTGGGAGAAAAGCCGTGGACTGACGGGCAGCAGGGGAGTGACTTGCACTTGGGGGCTTTTTCCCCCCCACTGCGTGTGGGGAGATAAATCCGTGAGGGTTTGGTAATAATAACAACACCAGGCAGCACAGCCGAGGGGTGGCAGGGGGCCACGCTGCAGGTCCAGAGCCCTGGCTTTGGGCACCACACTAATGCCGAACATCTGAGGGTCTTCTAGCAACTCAAGTCACAGGAGATGCGGACRATGATCCTCCAGCCCACAGCTGAAACCAACCATGGCTGAGTCCTGCAGCCGAACGCTCGAAAGACCCCGAGAGGTGGTCTGCCTGGGCCACCTCCCTGCCTCAGCTACGCTGAATGATTTCCGCAAGATCTCCCTCTACCTGTTCCTGAAAAGAGTTCAGTGACAGAGATTTCACAACTGCTTTTACTGCTCATTTTGAAGAATATTTAGTACCCAAGAGAGAGAGAGAGGAAAAAAAGAATCATTCTACAGGTACACTCATCACCCTGTGGCAGTGTTTATTTTACTATTTCCTGTGATTTAATGGGAACATAACCACCTTCAATGTAAAGGTGACTTAAGATATGTTAAGAAGTTTGACCAGGAGGAAGAAGRTTTCCTTCTGAGATGGTCCAAAATGCAGCACCGTCACCACCGCCACCTCAAGAAGCAAATCTGTGCTGCTGCCTTGGCTCTCCCCAGTTGCTGGTGTGCAAAAATGGATGTACCAGGAGAACGAAATTCACTGGGATTCAGTTCAGGAGCATTTTCATTAATAAAGTATTCCACTCTTATTTACCATTTTGCACTGCCAAAAGCGACAGCACCCCGGCGAGGACTGCGCATTTGCTGAGCCAGGTGTGGGTAACCCACAGGAAATCCCAACACCGCTCTTCCGATCTTACAGTCGGACTGAAATCCTTTCCCCTACCTCCACCCAGCACAGCTGCGCCTCTGGGCCCCGGTCCCTCCTCCCTGGGATGGAGCGAAGCCTTTCCGAAGCCAGGAAGCCGTCCCGGAAACCCCATCTCCGCCAGGGAAACGGTGGTCTCCAGACAGACCCCACGAGCCCGCGGCACCGCMTGCGTGACGCTGAGGTTGGGTTCGGTCACAAGCAGCTGACGGGAGCCCACACCCTCTGCTGAGCTGAACTGGTGAAACAAGCGGGCATGTCTGAGCAAAATACAGACCCAAAAATAAAAAAAACACCCCAAAATTAAAAGAGACTACTCTTTCCCCCTGAAAGTCAGATAAGGTGCACATGGTCTAAAGAGAAAAACATGTGCACATTACACCAAGCTTATAAGAGTAGCAATAAGTCCCATGGGTGTTTCTCCAAGTCACAGCTAGAATTTTACAATATGCAGAACCCGCTTTTAAGACATCCCGTCCTTTCTCACCAGTGCAAAATGTTAGGCAATTATTGCAAAGCTGGAAATGCAGCCACCCTTAAATGGCACCAGCATCAGCGTATTTTTCTTCCAAGAATCTTATACCCTACAAAGAGATTTATAACATGCCATTCCCCTTCCACAGGCAAGCCCCTGCCCAACATCTCTGGAGCAAGCGGTAACTGTAGCCCCATGTCTGCACTCAGCTAAGGCTAAATGAAGGAAACAGGAATGCTTCCCCTGAGTGCTCTACTCCTGCCTTTGATTTTACTAAGCTTGGTATTTCAGGTACTCAACTAGATCTTTTTTTTTTCTCACTTTCCTGTTGGAAAATTAGTCCTTTATTCACAAACTGTAGGTGAAACCTCTGACAGCTTCCCTGAGTTTTCTAGGACTTTTTGCACTGGAAGATGTAGTTCTTGTATGCATACTGGTGGYAATTTCTCCTCAAAGCCTTCAAGACATAGGGCTAACATCTAGCCTAAAACACTACTATATTTCATATATCTGTTTATCCAAGACCATGCCACTTTTATTAGCTAAATATTTAAAGAATTACRGTTTTAATATTACACTAACAGTCCATTTACACATGGACAGCCCCATAATAGCAAACTTGATGTGTTTTACAGTGTGACAAGAACATTTAATTAGGAAAAAAAATCAAATTTGTTGATAAAATAATAGCAGACATGTAATCTGTTTTGAAAGTTTCCTTTTGGGCACGCTGCTAAGACATTTTTGACCACTGCTTCGTTTGGATGAGTGCCTATTTAGTCAGTATACTGAACTAATATGAAGGACACAGACTAAGAAAGCATCTGATGTAGGTTTCTGATTGCTTCAATAAGCTTAGAAAGAGTTGGAGACTGCTTTCCAAGCAGCTTGTTTCACGAGTTTCCTCACAAAATGCAAAGCTTTGTCCTGTTTTGTTTTGAACAACATTTCTCTTCTGGTGGAGCATTATCTACTGGCACCCACAGGATCTTTCTTTCAAAAGCGGTGAAGTATTATTTCAACTGTAATTTTAATGCTCCCTTAACAGGCACTTGGCAACAAAAGAATACAGCCAAAATCGTTATATGGTCTCATTAGGAGGCTATGTAACAGCTAGTGATTGCCTATACTAAACTTAAAGATTTGGGCTGAGAAGGAATACTGGGAGAAAGGTTCCCATAAAAAGGCATCTAATGAATATTAGTAAAAAACTGGAATGTCATTGAAGTAGGTAGATTTAGGRGGAAGGGGACATTCCTTTGGTACTGTACTTACCGTAGTTAAAACCACAGGTTTTATACATATAATTGGACATTTTTCTCAGCTTTGTCCAAACAGCACTTCAGACTGAGAGTCCTAAAAAACAAACAAACAGTGCTAGGTATTATGGTAGCCAAACAAAATATGCTAAATGATCACTTGCCTCCAAAATGTTAATATATTTTATACCCCAATGGTAGAACTGAGCTAAATGAATTCAGTCTATATTGTATAGACCTCAGTCATCATTCAGCACCAGGCTAAACACTATCTTAAGCACTAAGAGCATGGAGGATCTGGTTAAATATTAAATATTCTTTTTTTTTTTTTTTTTTTTTTTTTTAGTGCCGGTTCTGGCACTTGTGCCATGCATGGAGTTTTTTTTTTTCACAGAAACCACCTGAGATGTGAGAAAGAATAAATCCCAGCTGTGTGGGTTAGCAGGTTAGCACTAGCAAAGGTCTCTGAGCTCTTCCACCCTTGACTCGAGGGCATCTTCACAGCAGAAGTGTCAGGAAAAGTTTTTAAATGGTGTCCCAGGGTACAAGGGTTGGCTAGTGCCAGAGAGAGAGGTTTGGTCTGGTTTGACCGCTTATGGTTTGAAGGAATCTAACTATTTCTTTGGATTTGTGACAGTCTTTTAAAAGTCTGTGATGGGGCGGTGTTCCTATACACATATACATTTTTTGTGTGTTTAATGGGCTTGCTTTAACCCCCCCCCCAAAAAAAAAAAATCATGCAATCCACAGAAAGGGGACAGCTAATATATGAGAAAGAGATACAAAAGGCAGAAAAATAATTCCTTTGTGGGACACCCCAGAAACCCACAAGTGCAATGACAGACTAAAACTTAGCAACAGAGAGAAAGGGAAAGGAATCAAGTAAAGACAGAGAAAGATAAAAAAATAAAAAGCAAAGTCACCAAGAAAACCTCCCTACCTCAACCACAGAGGCAGAGAGTTTATTTGTTTGTACTGTTTCTCGTTTGCATTTGAGCCCCCTGGCAGGTAGCCCAGCGCTCCATCAGTCGGGGGGAAGGAAGTCACAGTATCACATTGTTGTAGGGATTGAATTTTATTGCTTTGCTATTACAATTAGGCAAGCATTAACTCAGTTAATGAGGCATGACTTTTTTTTTTTTTTTTTTTTTTTTTAAAAATCCTATATCCAACTGGGGGTTGTGGATTAGCCCTTCACTAAAGCCCCAATCTAAAACTTTATGAGAGCGAGAGAAAGAGCTTAAAAATAATAACAGAATAATAAATAAAAGGTGACGCAACTTTAAAGGGGAGGAATGGTAAAAGCAACGAGTTGTCCATGCTGGCAGCTGACAGCCAGCCTGGAAGGAGGCTGCACGTTCGAGCAGGGTCYAAACCTGCCAGCAACGGCTGCAGCGAAGCCACCCGGGGACCTGAGGGACAATTGGGGGAGATGCCCATAGCCCCCACCTCACCCCGGAGCCGGGGACACTCATGCACCACCCAGGTTCTCAGCTCAAGAGGAAACGTTCCTCTCAGTAACCTCGCTTTTGGGCCGTGCTTTATTTCTAACTAGTTTTTGTTTTGTTTCAAGCATCATCGGCTCTTCCTAAAGGGATGCTGCTGTGTATCTTAAATTTTTGCACTGCCACGCTAAACTCTAAGTGGGAGGAAACAGCTACACCGAATTTCATTTACGAGGGAAAAAAATCATAGGCAAAACTAAATGTCCAGTGGGAAGCCACATAGCTTAACCTGAGCGGCAAGAGATCAGCAAYTGAAAGCACAGCAAGTAAAGCAACTAGCAGCACAATTTTAAAATACAGCTTTAATTATCTCCTGTCCTAATTTTAGGATTCTCTGGTTTCATTTCGGCTGAGTATCCTCAGTTCTCACACGAATGCAGAGAGACCCAGCGCTTGGTTATCATCCTTGCATGCCTTGTGCCAGGAGGCAAAATTCAGCCCCTGGCTGAAAAAGCAGTTTCTGCTGCACTTCATGGCTTAGTGATGAACTAGTCACTGATACAGGTTCAACATCTGCTTCCCTAAATCTCAGAATATTAATCATCATCTTTACTGAACTTCTGGTGATTTCACAGTCTCTCGCACACAGACACTTTTGAAAGACTTGGAAACCCAGGCCGGTAGTAATTACAAAGCCATGTTGGGTAAACACAAGTGGCTCACTATACTACAGAGATTTAAAAATGGAGCTTTCTAATAATATTAGGAGAAAATGTATGGAGGAGGAGTGGAGATAGCAGCAGGCTGAATTCAGAGATATACAGCGAGCCCGAGCAGCRGAACCTAAGTTACTTTCACGGGCTGCTTGACCTTACCAGCCACCCTAAAAGCCATACAGTAGTGATGAACAAGAGCTGCTCGGTCTAACTAAAAACACAGACCGTAAGCTGCTAACCAGAGAGACAGTCCTTCGTGCTTTCTTTAGCAGTGATTCTTAATAGTTGCTTGTTTGCAAAAGTTCAAGACGTAAGGTGAAATCCCRGGCACACAGGAAGAATATTTGCCCGCATGTATTTTAATTTGATTTTACAGTTACGAATCTTTGGAGTCAGAGCAAGCGACCGGAGCCTGCCAGTTTGCAGAGCCTGTAGGATTTGCTGCACAAAACTAGAGGGACCAGTCAAAGGGCAGCCGCTGGCCAGGCTGTTTGAGAAGTTGTGGACTTCAAGCAAGCTCCAGGGCACGAGGGAAGAGCAAAGATCATACTGACTTTTAAAAAGGGGAGAAGAGCAGAGCCAGGCGATTACAAACCGGGTACGCTAACCTCAATATCCAGAGAGACATAAATATCACATAATACATTTCCAAGCAGCTGGAGGATTACAAGGTCTTAATAAACCAACTAAGGTTTGTCAAGAATAAACAAATCATGTCAAACCAGGCTAATTTATTTCTGTGACAGAATAATCTAAGAACTAGTAGATGTGATTTATCTTGTCTTTAGTAAGACTTCTGGTGCTGTCCCACATGACATTCTTACGAGCTAACTGGGGAAATATGGGCTATTACGAAATCACTGTAATGTGAATGCACTGCAAGCTGAAAAATCTTGCGTACTGAGCACTTATCATTTACCAGAGCTTCTCCAGCCTTCCAAAAAGCATGGCGAGCAAGCCATAAGTAGGCTGCCTGCATTTCACGCCGTTTCCTATTTGCATTAGAAACCAACATGATGAGCATGTGCCTGTCTACACAATGTGTGAATGAAACAAGGCTGGGAGTGCTTTAGGGGAGATATACTTTGGAATTAAGAAAGTAAAATCAAATTAAACTTCCATTAAAAAAATGTGCACAGAATGGAACTGAGAACTGAAAAGAAAAATACTTAACCACAAGGATTCAAATGGAGACTCAGCCACTGCTCAGGCAGGGGTAGTATGGAAAGGATCAGAGGAATTACAGTGGCTCGGAAATGAAGCAGAAGCCAACAGTTCGGACCCGCTCTGGCATTAGCAGGTATGTCGTACGTGCGACAGCAGAAATAGTTGCTTGCTTCTGCTTGGCACTGCTTACGCTTTCACCGGTTTAGGTACCTAGGTTTGGGCATCATCCTCAGGAAGGAAGGGAAAATGAAAAAAAGTCACCGAGATGTAACTAGAAAAAAAAAAACACGTATCACAGATAGATAAGGAACTGTTTGTTAGCAATTTATCCCTCCTGCTTTGAACTGAGATGTGGTGGAGGGCTGGAAAATGTTTGCTGTCTCGGCTACTCTCCGCTGAACCTATTCAACCCCCCCCCCCCATTCCAGAAGTGGCCACGAACACCAATACCATTTTGCAATAAAAACAACAGTTCTAAAAGCATTAATATGCACTCTGCCCTTAGGGATATAACGTAAATACAATGTACCAGTAATGCCACAGGGTTAGACGCAAGTCTATATAACACAAGTGTTGAAGTGAAACCTGTTCACAAGGTAAATAGTTTGCATAGTGCAAAGACTAGACCGACAGAGTAGCTTCCCTGCCATTTAAGTATAGCACTGAAAAGCCTTCATTAGAATTTAAAATGATGCCATATATAGCCACAGCAGCACAGTATGAAGGATACCRCTGTAACAAAGTAAAAATGGGTTTCGGTCCAGATGTTGTCATTTAAGGCGAAGTCAAATTTTTGTCTGTACACTTCTGGATAGTTCTTTCCAGTGACTCCCCCTTCAACTACAGGTATCAAGATGAAATGCCAAAAGAATGCTACTGAAGTGATAAAGGTTGTAACGTTCATCTGCTTTCTGGCTCCGGGACAAGTTTATCATTCATCGATCTGAACAGGCAAGAGCAGCAAGTGCTGAAAGGTCCACAAGCACGCAAAATCTTTTATGGTACAGGAAGACCCCTTTACTTTACTCCTCCAGTAATTGCAACCRCTATTGGCAAACATTCAAACCATTCACACTTTGCTAGGAAGGTAATTCTTGAGCTGCAAAGTTGGGTTGTGTGTTGCCACTTGCAAATAAGCCATGCTTCAGGGAAGCATACAGAAACAATTTGAGAGGGACAGAATAAAACAGGAGCAAAACATTATCTAATACAGATACTCAGAGGCAAGAAATAACCATGGGGTTAAATTACAGTAAGCGGTGGGCTTTTTTATTTTGTTGAGAAGTACATCTTTTAGTGGATTCAACATTGTAATAAGATGAAAAGAGGTCCACTGGTAAGGGAAGAAAAAAAAGCAAAAATTTGGAGATACTTGACACAACTAAAACTGATGACAGCTTTTTCAATATCCCACAGGCAGGCTGTTGTAGACGGTGTTTTCCCACATCCATGGAGAAAGTAAAGTCTTTGACTGACATCAGTTTAGCAAAATGCTGGTCTGTCTATTTCAAACTTGAATTACTTGTTTTTTTAAAATAGATTATATAGGTAATATCTAGCTTTCATTCTGAACCCATGCTTTAACAGTCAAAATTTATCCATAATTAATTACAATTCTACCACAATATTCTAATCAAATAAATTTACTTTGCCCTCCAAGCAATCATCTCAATATTCCAGTATGTAAAAAATACTTTCATTATGTTTATTATAAAAATATAAATGTTTCCACTACAAATCATTTTACATTAGTAAGAGGCCATCTACAATTGCACAATATATAAACTAAATGAGTAAGTAATGCTTTAAAATACAAGTTAAAAGTAAATACATATTGCCAATCAAATCACATCTATACATTGCTTACTGAATGCTAAGTAACAGCACAAAACTAGATATGTTAACAGAAATAAATAAAATGGAAACTATATTTAAAGATACAAAACCAATAATATGGTACGCAATTTTGTGAGTAGTTGCATTTTGCTTGATGTTGATAACCAATGCAAGTCCTGTACAGGAAGATGGCCACACAAATTCTAATATCTCTACTCCACAATGAAGAATTGTACACTGCTATGTTTACATATGTACATGGGGAAAAGGGAGTGTAGGATGTTTGCAACACAGGCCACTTAGAGTACAAATCAACTTGGACAGGGAGAAAAAGCTAAATGTATTTAAAATGTGCTACTCCTAATAGCAAAGAAAAGCAAAACTGAAGTTCTTTTTTTTCCCAAGCATCGGTGAGATTTAATCATTTATGCTGAGCATGCTTAAACAGTRAGCAAGGAACACGGCACGACAGTAAGAGAAAACTCAGGGCATTTGGTGCAAAGTTTTCAGTCTCAGTCTAAAACTGGATTCTTGTTTCCAGAAGCATTTCACAGATCTCTCCCCCTCCTCCCCCCAGCAGCAGAATGAAGCAGAAGAGAAAAATCAAGAAGAATACCTAATAAAAAGCCATCCCCACACATACCATCTCCAAATGGGTTTCTGTGCCTTAAATTCACTAACAATTCCCGATTTAGATCTTAATCTCAAATTGAAGAGAAGAAAGGCTTTGAATGAACTAAGCAACCAAAAATACAGCTGAATACAGCTTTTGTGCTTGGGATGCTGTATTTCACTACAGATTGCTATCTATCATGAGAAGTTCTTCATATCTTAAGCACTTTATTTTCATTTTCTTTCRTTTTAGTTTACTTCAATTTACTTTAAAATGCATTCATTCTTCTTACTTTAAAATCCATTCATTTTTCTTTCAGCTCACATAAATAAATGTTATCCTGTGAGCGCATTTCAAATCGAATCCTTTTAAGCTCATCTGCCTCTATTTAGCCACGTGTGATGAATGTCCCCTCTTTACATTTTGTAAGTCTTGGATCTGTGAAGAATAATTTAAAAGCTGATTCAGCTACAGGAATCTGAGGAATTGATTCCTCCCTTGCATATGTGCCCTGCACTGCTAGGACCTTCAAAAACCAAACCAAGCCAACACAAAAAGCAAAAGCAGTTAACTGCTTTTCCCCGCACGGCAAAACGCGGCATGCCACGTAGTAAACTGCCTTGCATATCATCCTGGACCATCTGCCTGTCCTTTCAGGGACTCACTGTTATCCACCGGAACCAGGTTTAAGTTTAAGCAAGGTTTTTTGGAAATCCAGAGTGTTTTACAGTACCGGCCAGAGCCACACTTCTGCATGCCTTGTATCGAGCCTAGAGTGTTAAGAAGCTTCTGGTGTCTGCATGGAGCACAAAAAGTGCCTCATACTGTGATGTAAACGAACTGTTTCCAGAGCAAAAAGAGCCATGTTTGCTCAGAATCAAGACCAATATGCTCAGGAGCAAAAACTTATAGCTTGCTTTGGTGAAAAAACACAGGGAATTCTGTCCTTCAAGTTCCTTTTTCTACCAGGTACTGGGAACGCTCTCCTAAAGACAGGCTCCCTTCTGCTTATGTTCAAGCAACTAAGTAGAGTTTATTCTGCTCCTTCAAAACACTGCAGCATCCCTTACCCCTTGCCTCATGTTTTAGAAGGAAAAGCCACCTGCAACCACCTTTTTGGTGGAGTCTGATTTTTTTTTTTTTTTCCGGTTACATGAGAACACTTAGCAGACTGAATCCTTGCAAGTGCTGAGTTTTGAGACTCTCAAATAGCCATGAGACAGGTAATGTTTTAGCCCTGCCAAGACTGGGGTGGCTCCAGGCGTGTGCAGAGAAGTAAACACAGGTGCCTAAGGAACCTGAGAGTCAAAAAGTAAGGCCCCTGCAGGACTGCAGCAGCTGAACAAAAGCCTCGAGGATTAGGCTTAGGTAAAATTAGACACCGAAGTCCCATTTTATGAGTTTAAATTATCCTTTGAAATCTGGCTGCAAGTCACCATTTCAGCGTAATTATCAGTGGCTGCTTACACGGTAGCACACCTCCTTCTGAGTTACCAGATGAAGAATTACACCATAAGGAGCAGAAYCTATGAAACAGAAACCAGAAATGGATCGTTTCTCGGTGACCTGSGAAAGCACCCTCCGTTAATGCAGGATCCAATTCTGACTCCGGTTATGTTTCTTGGCAAATTGGCTGCCTGAACGCTACCTGAGAACAGTGGTACTTGTGTCTAATAGGAAGTCAGGCTTTGAGGGAGTAAAGGAAACGCATGTGCTTTACCAGGACAGATGCTGATTTAGAGATCAATACGCATACAATTCTRCCAGTATATGAACCTGTGTTAAAATACCATTCACTGTAAATGGAAGGAATGTCAGCAATTCTAGGTGATTTCTTTAATGATATAGCTGGAAAAAAGACCATCTCTCTTTCCTTCTGTATTTCATATACGATGTTACTAGCATAAAATTATGTAGAAATTAACCTTCAYACAATTGCTCAGGTTGTATCAATGAAGTTTGGATAACATGTGGCACTTGGCAGTAATMCAGCCAGGTTAAGGTATTTAAGCATAAATATAAACAATAATGGAAAAAAACAAAGGAAATAAATATGTCTTTTCAAAATTAAGACTTTTTTTTTCTATTTAAATGAACACAGGGAAGCTAATATCATRGCAAAAATCTTTTGTCAATTAACTCAGTCACTACAAACTTTACTTCCGTATTCCTTTCTGAAGTTGCAATAGCATGTTACAATGACATTATAGTAAATATGGCCAGATATGCTTTGAGGTATAGTCCTCTATTTTCCTTGCTTTTAAAGAAATAAAATACCTRTTACGGATCTCTTCTGTGTATAAAAATACTGCAAGTCTTTCTTTCTTTCTTCTTGTTTGCTGTACAGATCAAATACACAGCTTTTACGTCCATGTTTTTTTGTGTGTTATTCAGTCACTTAATAATCAAATGGCTCTAGGTTTTAGTATCACTGTTTTTTACTTGGAAGGAAGTTTTACATACTTTTTTTTTTTTTGAAATTTATTATCTGCATCAGTCAAGAGCACCCACCCTTTAGGTTTAATAGATAGAAAAAAAGTTCGCTCCTATTTTTAAGGCATTTATACTCAACATCTGAGTGTCTTAGTGGGTTTGAAATTTCAACCATTGTTTCCCAAGCTGTTGCAAAGAACTCCTTCAAATTGTGCCGTTTTCAGCCATCACTTTTGCCCTTTGAACCATCTTCTCTCCTTTTTTCATCCTGAGCAACATCATTTGGTACCTTACACAGGAACGGGGTTGTTCTTTGTATGAGTTTCCAGAGCTTTGATACTGCTAATTATCTTCTTTTGAGGCCCCACAACTGTAACACCAACTTTCTTCATGTCACTGCAAGAAAGAGAACAAGTATTGCATGAAAAAGCCTACTGTCTCTGTGTCTCCTACAGCTGATGTGAGCAGACAGCAATCAGCTTGCCCTTCCTACATTGCTACGTTGCAGAAACCTCCAGGTATGGTAATATTGCTGTGACGCAGACCCTGGTAGGAAAAGTGCCAAAGGCTGTTGTATGGAAACTGGAGACCGCAAAGCAGAGAAAGAGAAGAGTAAAATTCATTTAGCCTTGCTCTGCTTGCTTACCTGAAAGAAAAGACAATGAAACAGTATTTTCAAGTGATATACATACTGGGATTTGGAACTCAGGAGCAAGGAGTTCCCTCCTGGACCAGTTGTGATCTTGAGCATCTCTACCATCTCCATTCCTCTCCCAGTCTGACCGTTTTTCTTGGCCAGTGCTGACATCTTGCTCTTATGTACTTAGCCCTCTGAAGAGTTTTTTGTAACTAGCATTAACATTGAGATTAATGGCTGTGGCCAAACTTCCAGAGTCTAGTGTGTTTTTCACCTTCTGTTTCACCAGTCACTCCATTCTCTTTGCTCCCTGTACAACAGGGAAGTGGGTTAATGCTTTGCTAAGAGCTAATTAACCAGTAGCACTCAGGAAATTGGACGTTCCTAGAGGATTTCTGCACTGTCTCCATAGGGTAATTGTTATAATATGCCATTATCAGCCTTTCTATAGTTGCAATAATACACTAATTAACAGCATTAATTTGTTTAATTTTTGATACTGCAGCTGTTGTTCCTCACTTGTCTTGTACCCATCTATCTCAATAAGGAGTCAAGATTTCATAGCTGTACCCAAGGCCCCTTTTTCAGATACAAAGAGAACATTACCATGTTGTTCCTTATCACAAGAACAAAGACACACCACACCCGAACAGAATAAATGGCCAAGTTTTAAACTTCCAAATTTATTATGTTTAAATATTGGAACAGGAGGAAAGAGGGAGTTCAGCCTCTGAATAACTATTAGTGTGAAGTAAGAAAGTAGCTACATAGTGCTTACCCTGGGTCACCTTGGTTTGATTGAATATGGGATGGGCAATTAGGGAAGAGATTGCCATACGTGCTAGGTGCCATGTAAAAAGTGTGTTATAAACCATCAGCTCAGAAATCTCCTGAACTATGAGCGAAGGAACAAAACACTGGTGTACCACATTATGCACAGTGCTATTTCTTCAGAAGAAATTGAAATTTCCTTGGCATAAGCAAGAAAAATCTATGAGACTATAGCCTTCATGCTATCAACAGAGCATCTAACAGTTTCCTCCACGTACAACATTTATAGAAATTTGTGACTTCAAACGTAACATTTTGGTTACACACTAGAAACTTAGTATAAGAAACGCTACTCTTACGCTTATGTTTAAACCCGTAACCCCAGCCATAACCAGTGATGAAGAGTCGTGGTCAGTTCAAACTTACTCTGTGGAAATCTTGGCTATTGTATCACAGGAACTGTATTCCACGCCTGTGAAAATGTCTTTGCACTGTCCTGTCCGGAAACCATTGAGCCAATCACCTGTTGTGCGGAAGGCTGAAATATCAACRTTACTTTGGTCCAGGAGAAGATTTGATGGCCTGAAAAAAAAATGATGAAAGCTAAGGAGCAGGGATAAGTATGAATTCTTTTGTGTCTAAACTTAACACCAGCATTGTAACAGCTACTAGGCTACATGCAGCTTTTCTGTTCATCTGTGGAATTTATCTGTCATTTATCCACACTGGCAGCTTTGAGGAACACTGTGAAATCATTTTGCTCAAGCACTCCATCTTTTCAAGCCTATGGTTTAAACCACTGAAGCATCACCAACTCATGAAATGTATCGTTACATTACAATTTAATGTGTTTAAGTATTAGCAAAGACAAGCCTATTTTAGATTTTATTTATGTGACTCACCTAGTCCCAAACAATGTACTAGTTCCTACTACGATGCACACTTTTTATTTCAAATGGAGTGGGTTGGTAGAATTCACACAGGTCAAACATTCAGAGTATTGCAGCCTATTGCAAAACCTTAGATGGTGCTATTACAAATAACTGGACACCAGTGGTTTTAAAAAATGTATTAACTCTAAAAATCAAACATTAAGGGGATTTGTGAGACAAATATAACTGCTCCTGTGAGATTTGTATTTTATAATGCACAGAGACAGAAGTGAGGAAGTTTATTGTAAAATACATTGAGTCAAGCATATATGAATTTGCCATGCCTGTGGTGGCTGTGCTAGGACTGAAACTTCCATAAAGATATCATGCAAATAATTTCAAGGTAAGAATAGAATCATCTGCCTTTGAAATGAACTTGGTGCTTCTGAAGGATGCTGAAGTGACACAGTGGCAGCAAAGTTCTCCAAAATCAAGGAAGAAGAAATCAGGTAGAAATCACTTCCCTTTGCTCATTCATGGTGCCTCAAATCCAACACTGAAGTGAGTCAAGACTACAGCTGTGAGACGGTCATACAGTCTTCAAATCCTTTGTGGCATTTTTTGTTTCAATGCTATCACTGCTCTTCATGAACATCACGGACACTGACTTATTTCATGGAAATCACTGCACAAGCAATTGATTGCAATGACTTTGGGCTACAACTGATCTCAAGCAGAGTTCAGTTGTGAAATAAAACATCTTTTATTTCATTAAGCATCTATTTAAGCATTCTCCATGGGAACTAACATAGGTACCAATGTGTGGAACCTTTCCTGTGTGAACCACAGGTTCACTGAAGCACTGTTTTGGAGAAGCAGATTATTACAGCATTAAAATACATGCAGGAAAAATATCAATATCGTACCTAAAAGCACCTAAAACCTATTTCACAGTAGCAACTAAAACCAACAATCCTTCCATATTTGCAGGTGGATTTTGAAGGAAAACATTTTCTATTTTCTTGGCATTACAGGGCCAACCTTTTCATGCCTGGGTCCCTGTGTCTTTTTCTTATCTCACTAAAAGGAATTAAAGAAAATAYATCATTATGTTTCTTTATCCATTTAAACCTTTTCCTGTATGTCTAACTAGAAGCTATTGAGAACAAAACATTCATCTGAAAATAAAGATAAGGATTAAATGTGTATTTTTTCATCAAAGAGGAAATGTATTGCAGCTGACCCTGCACTTTGCATACTGCAAGTGGCACAACTGTCTGCTCCCATATTGATCCAGAAATTCAGTCCTGTCTGACCACAGGATTCTTGTTTTCATGGTCTTGTTATTATGTTATGACTTGTTATCTAAGGGCAGAGAGGTTAAAAAAAGTGCCAGCCCTTCCCTATTTAGTCACTAGAGACAGGATCTACCTCACTTAGTTTTAAACATCTGAAAATACAGAATGTAAACCCAGATAGTTTTCTGAACTATTGCTATAGTCTTGGAAGAGACACATGCATTTCTAGGGGATTTGCCCATTCTGAAACAGGTCTTCAAGACAAAAAGCTTACATGAGATGCCCAGCATATAGGGTGGGAAGTGAATCTGTTCTTAGCTGTTCTTCCTCACTGACTTACTCTTTTTTCTAAATTGTGCAAGCCTCTGAATAGCAATACAATCAGTAATGTCTTTCTACTGACAATGCATCTTACTAATTTTAATTACCTCATTATCTCAAAGCTAATTAATATGATAATAGCTTCCTTGACTAGTCAGATGCTATCAGAGAACATCACCTGCTATTTCCTCATTCTTCCCTCCCCTGAAAACCATGTGTCTATACTGGACAGTTTTTAGGCCTCCTTCAGGGGAAAAAAAATAGCTTCATTTTAAGTATGAGTAGCTTATAGGTGTTCACATCAGCTCGTGCATAATGCTAAGCAYGTGCTTAGCCACGAGGTAAGCGTGGTGCTGACTCATGAGCGCAGGAGGCTGAACTAGAGGATATCCAAGGCAGTTCTCGCTGCAGCTGCACAATCTTATCTTCTCCAGTAGATTTTAGTTCCATGACTGCAGTGAAAAAATCACCTGCACAGGAGCCTGATTACTACAGCTAAATCCATCCAAAGTGAATTCCTTCACTGGTAGGAYGTGAAATGAGATGTGGTTAGAAAAACACTGTAACTTGAAGATAGTGATTTTGCAATCTAATCGGTAGGTTACAGCTATCTGGTACCAAAGTTATCAGTATCTCTTCATGCCAAAGCCAAGCTATCTCTGAGCATTACAAGAAAACCTGAAGGAAGAGTTTGTAAAGGCTCACAAGATCATTAAGTGCTTAAATAACACTGAATTTAAACTCTTACAAGAAGTCTAAAATATCCAAACAAAACCTCTCCAAACCAATACTTGTTTTTGACAAATTTTATCAAGATATATCAAGTACTAAAATAGCATATTCTCGCAGTACATCTGACTCGCACTGGGAACAGGAAATACCGCATCAGTTACACTGAGATTTTCTACCCGAATTTTGAAGAAAAGAACAATCTGGCTTTGAGATCAAATAACTTGGTATTGACTACATATTAAACAGCACCTTCTACCTTTGATGCTTTGCTAATCATTATAAATCAGCTGATTTTTTAAGATCAGAAAATGATTTTAGTATCTTTTTCCCCTCTGTGATCTCTGGACACCACTCCAGAGCTTGCCGGATGCTTGAAAATCTGACTTCAAAATCACAAATGGACAAATGCTGCTGAATATTCAATTTCAATTTTCATTGGGTCTGAGAGCACTAACGTCCCTGACTGGGCATCTTTGGCCTCACTATCTTCTTTCCAGAACCCAGCCAGGACAAGAAGGCTGCTGCCTGATGTAGCCGACCCTGGAGATGCTGGGACCTGCACCTTGACCGCTATAAATGACTAACCATTGAGACCAACTACGGATCTCAGATCCTGAGAAGAACTGTAGATGGAAATGAAAGCAGCAGAAAACACCAGAATTCTGCTCTGCCCCCCAAACAATAAAGAAGGGACAGTGCATATAGCAACACTAAAACAAAGCCCGACCTAAGGAAAGATGATCCAACAGACTCATGTTCTCGTTCTCATGCTAAAAACAGATCTTAAGACCTACATGATATACAGCTCTAAATGCCTTCCAGTTAAAGGCTCAGGTTTGACAGGCCCAAGATATTTTTATTCAGTAGCTGTACAGCCTACCTCTCCCTGACTACTGTTTGTCCCAAGAAGAGCCAATGCTTTTTATTTATAGTTTTCTAGGTACAGTGTCTGGAATCCCAAGACATTTATTAAGAGTATTTATGAAGTGTTCTTAGTGATAAAGCATGGAGTTGTTTTTTCTTTCTCTAGCCTAGTATGTCTTTTCAACTTAAATCTAATAAAACAAGGCCTGACTCAAGAATTACTAAGGAAAAAAAGTATAAACAAGTTGAAATAGAACAGGTCTCTAGGATTAGGAATTAGAGTGGCCCAAAAGAGCTTTTATGTTTATTGCTTGGATCAAAGTATCATCAGAACAAAAAATATGACCTAATTTTAATGTAAGTGACCTCAGAATAACCAGCACTGTAAAGTATCATTTTTCTCCTTGTAGGATTCCAAACAAAAATTAGTTACTTTCCTCCTCAGAGAGGACATCTGGACAGTTTATCAATGAACAGGAATTTGTCTCACTGCAAAGAGCCTGTGATGTCTCCTCACATGCACCAAGGGAAAGCTGGGCTTTCAGAGCATCTGCACACATCGGCAGTTTTTTTCCCCTTGACCCAGCCCCTAGACAGAAGGTCTGAACATGAAATTTATGGGCTGGGTGATGTGCGCCATGAGCTCACACTTTACTAGACAAATTAGATGGGTTGCAATCCGTGCAGCTGTAAACGACGTCCTGCAGGGTTCCACCTGATCTTTTACAGCTTTTCATAAATCAGTACCTACCAGCTTCAGAAGAGAGTCATTAAAAAGAAATCATGGAAATTACATGTTTGCTCAGGGGAAGTGAAATAGAACATTTCCCTCTGTCCTTTCTTTTCTTATTATTTCCCCTCTGCCTCTTTTTTTTTAAAAACTCTCTTTATTTTGTTGCTTTGACCAACCTATGATATACCCCCATTGTGTTATCTGTCGACTGTCATGGAAAGACTTTTTATCCTGCTCATCCATCCTTACTGTCTGTCTATCTACAGAGCTGTATTTGCTGACATGTGGTGCCCTGAAAAAAATCAACAAGACTCACATTAAAGAGGAACATTTAACAGTGAGATGCCAGCTACAAAATGCCCTATTGCTGAAAGCTTTCTCGGGATGTGCCCATTACATTAACAGTTGGAATTAACCTTTGAGTCATACGCAACGGCAGGGAGAACTCTAGCTTGTTATCATTAGCACAGCTTTTTTGTTACAAAGCAGGGAAACTTTTGTTACACCATATAATAATGACAAAGAGCACAGCAAAACCTCATTAGAAACCTTCCCACTATGGCACGATAATCTCATCTGCGGATGGCTGCTATTTGGTGAGAAAGGGGTATATGAATTTTTAAGTTCAGGAAACAAGACAATTAGGAGGAAAATATCCTGTCATTTCTTACGCCTGAAGGATGGGATTTTGCAAATACACATAGGAATTCTGTATGCATAAGCCTGTATTTCGGGTTGCAGTGCCTCCTCTCGCTCTGCTCCTTCCTCCAAACAATACAAACCAACTTTCAATTTTTAAGTCTAGCAGTTGCCATTCTAYGGTCAGACTACAGGACATACATGCTTTCTTTTAAAGGGAAAAGCATTTAAAAACATGAAGTACTGTGGCAAATTTTAAGTGTTTATAATCTGATTTTGTAAAGCGAAATTCCTCCCTAAGAGGGAACTGAGGCCATTACAGGCCTGAAAGTCAGACTGGACTTTTAACTTTCTAGCTGTATGTTGTCCATTGACAAAAAAATTACCACAGCTTCCTCTTGGATAATGAACAAACAAAATTTCAGCTGTCCCCAGATGTTAGTCCTCCAGCCTCCAGCTGTACCTCAGCTTAGGGTTTTGAAGGAGTGTCTACCTTTTCAGCATCCTGGTGGGGTGTATCATGTGTCTGGGTGTATCAATGCTCCTCAATTTACTTTTTCCCTACTAAAACCAGTGAAGACAATGAAGGCAAAAAATACCAGTGTGTGGCTAAAATGATTTTCTTTTCCTCATAATACAGCTTAATCCAGATAGCAGCAGAAGCAACAGAAGTAATGTCACTGGCTGCTTGGTGTGATCCATAGCTGCTCAGACAAAAATCCTTAACAATAACCAGTCATCACTGGTAGGACAGTCTACAGGCTCTTTAAAAGAGGGAGAAGAAAATGCCTTGAAATGCTGCGCTGGCTCTTTGTGTTTAACATTTTCTGTATGTGACTAGCCTTATAGCTCCCACTTGGCTGCACTGTGAATTGCGACAGACAGAGCATTCACTGCATCAGGCTTTCTGCAGCTTGGTTTTCCAGCATTTCCAGCTTAGAATTGCCATTAACGCTAATGAGGGCTGCACATGGTAAACTCAGCACACTGGGCTAAGAAAAATAGAACATAATCCCTCTGCATCACAATAAACGGCAAATGTGCAAACCACGGACACACTCTGACCTGCCTATGTTACTATGTAAACTCTAAACGATATACCTCAATCAGCTGTGAACTCTTGTCCAAGTTTCATCAGCAGAGCCAAATTAGAGGGGTGAAAGTGCAAATAGATGTTTTGCTGTACGTGCTAACAGTGAGCCCTAGCAGGTTTGGACTTTGGAGGAACAACGGTCCATTCGCATCTACCTCGGGCATGATATTAATGACTGCTGGATAAAGTCATACAGCAACAGGTCTATGCCTCTACCATGCGGACTAACTGAAGCACCCCCAAATCCCTCAAGTCTAACTCCCGCATTCCACGTGCAACCCAAATTATGATTGTACGTCAAGGAGTATTATTTAGTGCAATATTTGTTTTTTTTGTAGTTAAATTGTTCCCATATCCACGATTTCCTTGTCCTATGCTTAACAAAAGGGCAGCTAGCATATTAGGTTTACATTATCTGCATGCTTTTAGGGCAGGTTGTCCATTTTAGGATATAGATTATACTGCTGCTGTTTTTTGAACAGGGCTGAAAATTCATATATAGGCTTCTGATAAGCTTCTGCCAAGCCTCGAACCTTTTGTTAATACCTTTTGTTAATACAAAGCACAAGCAGCACTGAAAGGCTCTGACTATAAAACTGAGAGCTCCTTCCTTCAGCCCTTCAATCTTAAAGCTAAATTCACTCTTAAAGAGTGAGAAGCAAACAAGCTAAATTACAGCAGGGCTGCAATATGTTTCGAGCATCTGAAACCCGCTGACCCGAATGACAACAGAAGGGAACTTTTCAACAAAATGTTTGGCCAACACAAATAGCAGTTTTGTAGTAAGAACTGCTGTAAAAATAGGGCTTGAAGAATGTTGCAAAATGGAGCAGTCTAAAATTTTGTTTTGACCTGTTCACTGCCCTACTGGGTTTATATTTCATAACTATCCCACCAAGCTAGCATACTAGAAAGACTTTCCACAGAATCATCAGATTTTAAGTGAAAACAAACTTTGTGAGAAGCAAACTTCAAATTTTTAAATAGGACTGCTTGCTCTGGACATGTGAGAACAAACATCGCTCTCAACCAGTGAGAGAGCCACAGCGACAGCCAACAAAGCAAATTTTCAGCAGTAAACACCTGCAGTCAACTACCCACAAATAATAGGTTGGCTAAATACTGCTTAAAAAAAAATTATTCCAGGGAATAATTCAAACAATGCATGAAATTCAAGAATATCAGGATAGGGCAGCAAACAACTTGCTAACACACAAAAGTATGGAAGAGGAATTATTCATACACATTTTCAAACATTTTCTTAGTTTCCTCAGGAAGAGTAACTGACCCTGACCCTTTACATTTCCTGGACTATAGTAMAGAATTTCAACTACGCTTTTTCTGAAAATATGTTGCTTTCTCGTCTTTTTAGCTTTAGATACAACAATATTGGCAGAACCCACGTTTTAAATGGAGAACTTTTAAGATGTAAAACAGATCCAAAACCAAATCGACTTCCTATGCTGCTGTGAAATTCAGATATAATGAACTTCTTTGCTGTTTAATTTCTGTAGTCAGACTTGTGAGTTCCTCATTATAGAGTTGAAGGGTATAACAGTGGGTATAACAGTGGGAGACACACAGTCTCAGACCTCCGTATCACAGCAATGGCCAGTTTCTCCCTCTATCCTSGTTTTCAGTCAAAGTCAGTGGAGTTTCAAGAAGACAACTACACATATCGTAAACCTCAGTTCCAGAGCCTTCAAAAGCATTTTAGAAGGTTTTACACCTATATCCTAATTGACATTCATAAACACAAAGAATGAATTTTGGTTGCATATTCATTGGTAWAAATGAAGAATAATTGGACTGAGCTCCATGAAGTACCTCTGTATTTACACTCRTGTTCTGGAAAGCAGGTATTTGGCCTTAAATTTTATTTAACTACTTCCCACAGAAAAGGTTTGTAGTTAGCAAGGATGATGGTCTTCATTTTSAAAGTAGTGTAATTATATTTTAGCTTTTCATATTATAATCTTTTCAGAAATCCTTTAATAAACTGCAAATAAAAGGCAGGCATGTAACTTTTGCGATTAGTAACTTGTATTATGCTATCCAGAGAAGACTAGTGGACTAAAATGAGTATTTTGTAATTACAAAATAAAGTATTGCTTCAGTAGTTTCTACGTGTAAGAACAGAGATTCAAATTTTAACCCTTTAAAAATATCTTAATCCCAAGGACTGACTGGAAATTAGTTAGACTGGCTGATGCTGTCTGCTGGAGTGTGGAGAGAGGACTCTGCAAAGTGCAAGAAGGTCAGCCTTGGGTTCAGTCTATATTTATGAAATCAAGTAGCTTTCTTGAAGCTTACTGGCTTTRCTGAACAAGCTCTGTCTTTTCTATATACTAAAGGTAGCTCCATRTCAGGCGAAATAGACGTTGAACTCTATTAATTGGTTAACTTGCAAGTAACACCTTCATCTTCAAATATTTGGGGCAAGATTTCTAATTAATCCTCCTGTGAGGATGGTAACTTAAATTTTACGGATGGTCAGAAATGTTAGGTAAACATAATAATCATTTTAAAAGCTCTTATAAAACATATRGATTTGAAGTGGATGATGTTTTGACATTGTCCAAAATAAAAGGAAGGCTAACTGATTTTGTAAAAAACTTGATAACTGCATTTCCAAACAGAAAACTGATTCACAAAYGTGTTTCCAACCACTCTACTGGTATCTTCCTAAGAAAGTAGTCAGAAATCACCRGTTAATTTTACAAAATTACCTGAAAGCAGTAAAACATGATAACGACTTTCCATGTTAGATGTTTGGCATAGATATGAACTGAGAATGAAGATATTAAAGGAAGAATGCGTCATTAAAATCCCCTTCCTCATAGATCCTCTTCTCAATTTGCAATGCAAAATAAGTAGCAATTTTCAGYGAAGACCCAACGAAACTAACAAACTTGTCAGCTGTTAACTTGGAGCAGCTCATAAAATAATGACTTTTTTTTTTAAGAAGGAAGACAGTTGTTTGCTTTCTGCATTTTATATATGAGACAAATACTTGCAATTCTTGTACTTAAATATAGTTATTAATAAACCTATGAGCATAAGAAAAGGTTACCAATTATTTAATAARGAAACATCCTGAATTGTCAGGTGGTTCCAATACAAGTCCTTTCTAACARTCTTAAGTATATGTTTATGGTATAAAGGACGGGGTAATACTTGACATCATCTTTCACTTTATCAAAAGGTTAGAGAAACAACAGTACAAACACAGAAGCAGACCGATTTTTTTGTGCGAATTCCTTCCCAATTTTGAAACCAACCACAGAGCTGGCAGAAATTCAGAATTTTTGAAAATTATGTTTGAATTAGAACATTTTTTAACTTTTTCAAAAGTTCTTTTTTTGGCAGCTGTTGTGGATTAACTTTGTTATTCCTATTTTAGCAGGTTCAAAATGACTACGTGATTTTTGCCCCACCTGCACCACAGATGTGAAGCAAACACAGTGCCATGTTCACCAGGMCAACAATTGGAAAGCTCCAATATTACTCACGTTGCCTGAATCCCATTTCAGAACCCTGATACCTAAAAGTCACACTATCCTCCAACAGCATAAGCCACTTTGGGATATAAATGCTTTAAACATATTTTTAATTATACACTATGTTTTAGACRTATTTTTTCAGATGTCTGCGTATGACAGAGTAAGATGCATATATCTAAAATGACAATATACAGACACTGTGCCTCTAGAGAGTCATCTTACATATAACAGAGAAATGTTTTGCTCAGAAGCTAACCAGAAATAAGTGACCAAAAAGGAAACAAAGTATTAATGAATCCATTTCAGATTTGTAGTGTATAAAAAGATTTTCGGTTGTATGACTCTTGGGTTACCTTTTTTTTTTTTTTTTGCACAAATGAAACAAGAACTGAGAAACCCTTCCAGATCACAGCTTCACCAACTGGTTAGCAGGCAGGTGAAGTGATTCTGTCTCTGCTATTAAAGATTAGAAAACTTTCCATCTGCTTTGTGTCTGAATGAAATGTTCACAAATGTGAGGTAATACACAATGGACTAAAAAATAATAAGCTCAAGTAGGAAAATAATGAAACTGATCAAAACTGGAAGAACTATGAACTCACTTCCACCCTAAAAATATCCAAACAACCTACCGACTCAGTTACAAAAACGAATAGGTAACAAGAAAGAACAGCAAGACATAAATCAAAGAAAAATATGATGAGGTTAAGCTTAGCAAACTTTATGACTTATACAACTTGATGTGTACTGAATTCTATATCTACAGCCCTTTACAGAGCTAGAAATATACTCAAGACAACCTAAAGGACATAAAACACCCAAGAGCCTAAAACTAGTGTAGGCTTTGTTAGAAAGGCCTCAAGGTGGCCGCCTAATTAAAAAATGAACTTTGACAGCTAAAAAAAAATCAACCATAATCTCTGTACTTTACAAGGAATAGGAAAGGAATTTTCATGTGAATTAGAGATGAGGCACAACACCAGAAAGGTATTATGAAACATTTTTTATGCTAAAGTTACARAAAAAGTTTTGCTGAGGTAAGGTGGACAAGCATGTAGAAAAATTTGCAAAGAGAAGGTCTATTAGGATAAAAAGTCCCTCTAGGTATCAAGAAATKATTAGATGCCAAGGTGTGGCTAGAAGAGGCAGAAAACTGAAAAGGAAATACAACATTGAAAGCTTTGACTCCTCTCCCATATTCCTATAAGATATTACTATAAAAAATGCTCAGGTTATGGCCTTTGAAAAAGAAATACAATCAGGCACATCCTTCAGTTAAATTYAGCTCAACATAATGTAACAGAGGACAGGGATATCTTATGCACCTCCAAAAATGTGCTTTTAAATAGGATATAAGATCACTGTGACTACTTTAAACTAATGTTAGCTCTGATATCTGTAAGAAGAGACAGGCTTTGCATCTGAAGCAGAAATCATCAGATTAAACATTTTTCCTGACCAAGTATATTTTGAACACCTCTGAACACATGTTGAGGATGAAGCCCTAGCATTCTTTCAGTAGCAGGACAGAACAGGGCTGAGGAGACCTCTGCAGCTTAGGTTATTTACTTATTATGGGTATGGGGAGAGGTGCTGTGGGAGTACTTCAGCCTCAAATAACAACTGAGAGTAGCTGTCTGAGATGATGTAATCCACTGAGCCCTCTGGGTCGAGCAAAGTACTTACTGCACAGGGCTTTACAGTGATGTCTGTCCCTCTCAGGATGCTGATGGTAAAAAGAAATCTGCTTGGAAGCTGATTGTACAATCTTTTCCTTAGGAGCTGCCCTGACTCCCTGYCCTTCCGTATCAGTTGCCTGTTCTGGCACATATTTCTACAGCAAGACGCAAGCCTGTCTGAAGCCTAGCTTCTTATTTTTCTCTGCCATCCTTTATGCAAGGCAATGCTGCACGTCCGGGATTCAGTCCCAGGCTAGGAGACCTACAGGCTCCTGCTGTAGAAGTAGGACAAGTTACCRGACAGAAGTGTCACTGCAAGACACAAAGTGAGTGAAGGTGGCTGCAGCTTTTATAACCACAGCTGAGGTCTGGGATTAGTCAGTTTTGGCAGTGGTCGCATGGGGTGATCATGGATTTCCAAATCTACACAGGGCTTCCCAGCACTAAGCTGTCACATCTAATTCTTAGTCATACGCAAGTTTAAGATGGCTTTGGTAGCTCTGCAGACACTGACAGGGAGAGACTGAGATGCAGAGACCACCGATCAGATTTCCTGAACTGCAACAGATGCCTTCCCAGCGGGGAAGGGCTTTGGCTCACCTCATCTGCCAGCACCCAGGGCCCCAGGCCTTGCTAGGGTGCTCCCCGAACAGACCCCAGGGTCCCCAGGTCTGTTACTGAGGGGTGAGGAGCTGCAGAGAAGGAAGGAGACGGAACTGCTTGGGAATGCAAGGGATGCCAAAGATGAAGCAGGGGAAAGGGGAAAAGTAACGGGGAGGAAGGGAAGAAAATAAAAATCTCCTTTAACATCCCAGCTACTCAGAAAGGCACTCCACATCTAAGCTAAATTGACAACTGTCTTAGAGGTCACCCCAAGCAGCGGTGAAAAGTCCCCTACAGTGTTAGCAGCCTCCTTCCCCTCTTCTCTCCCCAYGCCGTGCCATGAGCAGAGTGCAGAACATCAGGATAGGGAAGTGAGAGCCTGTGTTGCTCCTGCCAGTAAATCACGTAATGAAATAGGAGCAGGGAGAGCAAGAGAGAAAGAGAGGAGAGAGCAAGGCTGCATTTTGCTGCTGCTGAGCAGAAGCTAACAGGTGCAAAACAAGACTCAAACTGAATGTGTTCCCCATGAGAGGATATCAGCTTTTACTGCATGAACGGATGGTTCTGCATTGTTTTCAGCTCTGCTGGGGATCAACTCCCTAATTACAAAGACAAAACCCRTGGAAATTTTGCTTTTGTTTGAAATGTAAAATAGGCATGCACTGATTTCTACAGTCAAAAACCAAACACAATACATGATACTCATGATTCCCAACTCCACTGTTCAGTAGACCACTTCAGTATATCCCTGCAAGGTGATTATTTGCATGAGTCCTTTGTCAAATGGCAATGCAAGATGTTTAGAAGAAACAAGCTTGACTAAGAAGTTAATGCGTAAACAACTTTGTCTTTTTTCTAGCTAATCACCTGGTAGGTAACAGTAATAACTGTCCTGGTAAGCACTTTGGTTAACTGTTTGTTAAATACTCACCAATCAAATTATTACGACACAATTACTGTGCAAGCATTCTTCCCTCATTATATATATTTTAATAGCAAAGCCCATTAGTATGGCAGCATTCCTTTTCCCTGGAAGAGGGAARTCTCTGGAGCAACAGCAGGAGGTTACTAGACTAGTCAGCCTCTACCTCAGGAGGCAACATAATGCCAGGGGCCAGGGAAAAGATGGCAAAGTCCCTGTTACCTGCACAGCAGGCTGCAGTATCAGTGCAGTTCTCCAAGCTGCACTGCCTTAGCTCCAGTTCCCTTTTTGTGTTTTCCCATTAGACTGCTGTGTTGAGGAGTGTGATTTATTAGAAGTAAAGGTCYGAGAAGTATATTTTGCTGTGTTCATTTTTAAAGCTTGCCTCATGTCAGACTCTGGTTTCTTGCCCCTGGAAGCAGCCCTCCAAGACCTGGGTCTGACACAGCACAGAAGCACAGTACATCACTCACTGACTGACTGTTTTGCAGATGAAAGGTTTTTCACTGTATTTATGCTAAAAATAATTTTACATCTTTTCAGATCACTTCAGTAGGAGTATGACATTTTCTGCATTATATAAACTAATTCACTTACACCCTACTTAACCAAAGCTCTTATTTCACTACATTCTCATTATGCCTTTAGGTGTCAACACATTCTTCAGTTACTCCCTCTCAGTGAGATAATGCTTGTCTCATCACAGTGATGTTCCAGAGTGTTTGAATAAACAGGATTATAAATGAATGTTTTAATGCAATTAGGAATATTACAGGAGTTGGAAATTAATTCCTAGTTAAGGCACTGATCTAACAGAAAATGTAGGTGTCTTTTTAGGTATGTAAGAACTATTCAAGATGAAAAGATTATTCATATGATTAMAGTTAAGGTGATTTGTCAGAGCAGAGTGCAAGAGTGTACGATACAGAATATATGTATTTGGCCCCAATTCAGAAAGATACTTAGGAATATGACTTGCTTTAACCTACAAAACACTAAGTACTTATAACACCACATAGGTCCAGAGAAGGAAAAGGAAGATTACACGATGGCCAAATCACTCATCCATGTCTCTCTGGCAAACCTCTCCTCAATCTTATAACGGGTTTCACAAACCCAGCGTAACTGCTTTGCTGAATTTAAATAACTAATAATAAATCAGCAATAAAAATAATAACAATAATAAAGATAATAACATTAAATCTTTCTCCCATATGGACAGCCAGAAAGCTTTCTCTGGCCTTTAAGATTCCATATAGCTATGGTTAAAAGTTGACATGTAGATTAACAAAGTAAATAAATTCTAATTATGAAAGATGAAGARAACATAGACATTTATTAATGTTATATACAAAGTATGATCTACTATGTCACCTTGCCGCTGCATTGGTGATTATTTTCAGACTGCTGGGATTACGGATCAGTTTATCCAGGATGTTGACAATCTGCTCAAACTTGGGTCTGTTGTTTCTGTCTTTCTGCCAACAGTCCAGCATCAGCTGATACAAGGCAGCTGGGCAGTCCATGGGAGGTGGCAAGCGGTACCCTTCATCAACAGCCTTAATTACCTGCACAAGGATAAAAGTTTTTGAAAACTTCAAGGCACTTAAATCAACTTTTTCTTATCAATTCTGTGAACCACATTACCATGGACATTTTATGTTTAAACAAATGTGTTTATTCACTAATTGTCCTGCAGTGCAATGCTTCTGGTTTATCTGCAGAGTAAACCAGGCAGTAAATCAGGCATACACGAAGGGCTAAAGGAAAGTTAAGATATAATATGTGACTTTGAAGAAGGTGAAAGTAAAAAGCAATTCCGAAACTCATATTTGATTAAATTAAATCCATAAATAAAAGCTACAGGTAGTAAGCTGCTTGTTTAACTACGTCTAGCTTCAAAAGATCTTGAACATCACTTGACTAATCATCCTCAGCAGCACACGATTTCCAAAGCTTCTGGTGGATGGTTCACTCAGCAGAAAATAAACCTACCTTCTAACAGAAGATCCTGCACTCATAAATCAAAGGCCATGTAAAGGAATTTGGCTATTACTCATCTCACAGTGACAGAAAATATCTCAAAAACTTATTGCAAGGATAACCGTATACCTCCTACTGGTAGAGGTGGGCAGCACAGGCCCAATTCTTTTATTATTTGTTGAGGTGCTGGGTCAGTGAGTTCAAAACCATCATTTAACACAATAAAACTTAGCCTAGAATTTATATTATGAAGCTTTTTAATATACTAAAATTTCCTCTGTTTCACTACAGTATAAGTCTCTTGATCATTCTCATAGTAGCTACTGCACCTTGAGTAAGAAAAGAACTTATTCTAAGTAGAAAATGATAGAGCAATATTCTGTTAACCTTTCTGGTTTTCTGGATCAGTTAATTCCAAAGCAGAAAAAACTATTCTGAGTCAGAACAGGAATAGGAAAATATTCCTGGTTTAAACTGCCATGAAGCAAAAGCATGTAAGTAGTTTCATCTTTCCTGATTTCAATTATAATTTGAACAGCTATTAYGAAAGGCATTGCACTAGATTATCAACCTATGTAACACAAGTAATTAACCTCTGCCAACAGTACAGAAATGCTCACGATCAATTAAGAGAAAAACACAGCTTGCTGACTTGAGTTCCAGTGGTATTCATTTGAAAGTAGAAGTTTTCTTCTTTCTTATTTCTCTAATACAATGTAGTATGAAGAATGTCTGCCTATAATTATGTTACCAACTTTTAAAACTTAGTACGAGTAATGATATATAGTAAGCCTCAGGAAAATCTATGCGTATTAATGACTGTGCTTCAGAAAATCTAGTGCATAATTAACTCCTGTGGAATAAATCTAGGATTAATATGATAACAGAAAAAAAAACAGATATTAATAAAATTGTATTTGGAAAAATACTATGCTTCTAACAAAATATTTTTAAAAGATACAATAATTACTTGGATTGCAGACTTGGATAGTTTATCAGTGTAGCATAGCAGGCTGTATCAGAAGGCTTCTAAGCAACCCACTATACTTGTCTATGTTATTCATTGATTACTTCCAGGAGTATTTTGGTTTCATTAAAATCTTAGAAGAAAGCTTTGCTTCTCTTTTCCACAAGCTCCAAGAGCAATTTATTCTGTGAATTTGGCATTTATGGAAAACTTCTACAGAATATTAGAGAAGTGGAACCAAAGGGGATCACAGAAATTTAAGGAGGGAGTTTCTAACAATAAGCTAAGGAATGTAAAAGGGACTGACATCATTGCAGTAGAATTTTTGAATCATCCAACAGAAAACCACCAGAGTGATAAATTTTCTAATACATTCCTCGAGAGGTCCAAAATATCCTGCTAAAAAACATGTTAACTTTTCATTAAGTTCATTAGGACTTTTACCTGACCAGGGAGATTTGGAAATTTTCATTTCTACATCCTACTCAATGTCAATGTCAAAAACTCTGAGCCACCTGGTTTCATTATGCTTCACTTCCTTTCACAGCTTGATCCTTTATTTGAGAACATAACTCAGATAACAATATACTCACATCCTGGTTGGACATTTCCCAGTATGGTCTCTCTCCGTAAGACATCACCTCCCAGAGAACAATCCCATAGCTCCACGCATCACTGGCTGATGTAAACTTGCGATATGCAATGGCTTCTGGTGATGTCCATCGGATAGGAATCTTACCACCCTAAGAGCAAAACAAAATAAAAAAAGTCCATTTGATTGTAATACAATGAATATGATTTTGTATCATTATATTAAATGAAGCTTTGAGATTATCATTATATTCAGCTAATAAACAGCTGAAGCTGGAAAATGCTATTACCACTTGTCAAGAAAGCATCTTATATATTACATAGAGTGAAACATATGTACAGAGATATTCTGAAGATCTGACACAAAACTGTAGCTATTTGAGGTACCTTTGAAACCATCATTATTCTAGCATCTGATCATACACCTATCCTCACAATAACCTGTGTAGGAAGACCTGAATAATCAGCAAGAGCTAAAAACATAAAGATACTAAGGCATTGCCTACACTTCCAAAAGGAGTGCAGCTGCACTGAGAGTTTGTATACACTCACTAGCTTTAGCTTAACTTGCCTGGTTAACAACAGAAACGTRGACATTAGTGTTCATTGGAAATCTAAACAGAGCCCACACTGGAGCCTAAGCATCCTCAGTATTCACAGTTACTATTGCACAAGTGAGCTTAAATATAGGCAACACAGACAAGCTCTCCTCAGGTTGCATTTCAGGTCTCCAAAATGCAGGTAGAACATGTCTTAGAAGATTGGCTGAGGTCAAAGAGGAAATCAGTCTCAGCATGTGGTTTTTATGGATCTCATTCTGTTCAGTAGATTCACTACCTTAACCAAGAGACAAACCTTCACCTCACACACAACCCTCAAAATTAGCCAAACATTGGGTCTCCACATTACTTCTGGACCAATGGATAACCATTGGACATAAAAAATTAATAGCTGTAATCGAGACCATTGTTTTAACACAGAAGCCAGACTGGGGACCCTGATGTCTCTTTCTTTCAAACTTAAAAATCTGTAACAAGATGTCCTTTAGTTAGAAAAAGTACATCATATTTTCTGTTCATTTTAGTTTGACTCGTAATTCCCAGCTCTGCTGTATAACAGTACAAAGATCATAAAAATGAATTTATTTATCCCATACTCCACTGAGAAACCGTACTACACTCATCTTACAAATGTTCAGAGTCATTCAATAGGTCCAAGGCACAGCTAAGAACTAAGCAAAGCTCTCCTATGTCCCAGCATTTTAACAACAAATCCATTCACATTTTAAATGTGGGAATGATAAGGAAATCAATCTCACCTTTTCAGTTTTTTTATATATACGTGTATATATATATGTACATGTAAAAATCTATAAAAATAATCTATAAAAAACTATATTACATACAGATTTCAGTTTGATTTGCTCTTCTCTGATGGGTCACACAATAAAAAGGGCAAATAGTTAGGTAAAAAGTACAGTGTAAGTTTATAAAATTCCACCACCAGACTAAAAAAAGCTTCCAAATTAAACATATCCTGATCCTGCAAGCTTAGAAGTCTTAGGAGACAAGACTCGTAACACACCTGAAAGATCTATAAACATGCGTGCTGGCAGCCCAAGGGAGAGTGAACTCAAGAAGCACGAACATTAGAGAGAGGTGCAGCCCCCTTCAAAGCACAAATCTGTGGACGGTTTGCTCACACGCCCCAGATGATTTCAACTGTCAGGATAAAATTGCTTCTATGCTACGGGAGACTGTCGTGATGTGTGTACGTCAGGAAATGAACCTGTAGCTTGTGGGGCCTCTGAAGGGTGGAGTGCTGGGCCACCGGTGGGAAGTGCCATGGAAGGGGCGCGCCAGTGGGGGCTCTGCAGCTAGCTGAGTGTCCTATGTGGTCCTGAGGGCGAGCGTGTCCAGCTAGTCAGCAAGGGCCACAGGAAGAGTTAAGCAGTGCAGTCTGGCCTGACGGGGGAAATTTCCACTTCCCAGTCAAGTGGCAATGGAAAGGAGGGAACTGTTGATCCTTGCCGCCCTTGTCTAAGGCAGCAGCGTGAACTCCAGACAATGCCCGAGCTTCACGTATCACTTCTGCTGATGCCTCCATTTGTGCCTGAAGGCATCAGTATTGCTGGAAAAGAAACTGACTGTGAGTCTGATTCAAAAGAAACTGAGATACTAAGTGTTGTCAGTGGATTCATGCAACGTAACCACATTGTGTTTCACTCTCCAGTAATTATGTTAGCTATACTTTGAATAGAGAGATGGCAGAACACAAACTTACTAGGTAYCACATTAAAAAGTCCTTGAGGCAGTGAGTAGTTACATTGTTTTTCTTATGTCAGCATAATGACTAGTTCTGTGAAATAGAAAGGTTGTTTTGGAGTATTCAGAATCTTACTCTCCAAAACCTGGATTTCCCTGAATAATAAGGCTCACTTTTTAAATTTCGTGTTGAGATACAAASATGGAACCCTCCTTGCTGAACCCTAGAGAAATAATTGCCAGACGCTGCAGCATGGAAAAATGTGCTTAGGGCTAGAACACAAGTACTTTATGCAAGGTCAGGAAATAATATATTTGATATATAGCTCCTTGCCTATATCATCTTACGGAAAAAGTCATTTATACAATTGGAAAAATACAGTTATACAAAATGACATTAGTCTCTTAACATTTAGGCCTGCTTTATTACAGGATAAGGAAGATTATAAAATTAATGAAATGAAGTTCCTTCTGTTTTGTTTTAGGAAAAAAATGAAGATGCGTCAACCCTAGATTCCATTAAAAAAAGAATCTTCTCTTTGCTATGTATCAACTGTAAGTCTGTACAGATACATGTAGCATTACCATAAACAAGAGTAAAATAAGGAGAGTATGAAAACATACCTAAAAAAACCCTGTTGGAGTAGACTGTAAAACTATAATTTTGCTCTTCTGCTCCCCAATTTGTCATAAAAATGATAATCTTTACATTTAAAAGGGGACTTTGTTGTCTCATTTTATGAATAATCTAGGAATGAGAACAGCAAGTAACTAAGTTCTAGAGAATATTTTGTAGACAAATAAGCATTTTAATGTAAAAACAATTCTGCCATAAAGAGTAATGCAACACTAGCACATTTTAGCAGATGTCCAAATATCAATAAATACAGAAAATCTGAAGAATCATAGCAATGATGCATAGCAAAGAAGCAGAGCATAGGTTTTCCATCACTATCAGCTTTGAAAACTATAAGGCTTACCATAATTAAAAAGGCTATTTTGAAACTCCAAAAACATATGTGATCATTCAGCATAAAAAAATTCTTTCTTGCATCTCGCTCTACCATTTTAAAGAAATACATATCTCATTTGAACGCATGCATCACTTCTTCAATTTTCTGACTTGCAAGGATCTTACATCGTAAAATTAACCTTTGCATAAATGAAACCAAACATTTTCTCCTAGACTATAGAGTTAGAGCTGGGAAAACTAAGCTCTCATACTTCGTTTCTTTGTTTGTCTCTTGGTTGTTAACCCTTTTTCCCTGTTTATTTGTATTTAAAATGAGTATAATGATACTTACTGCATAAAGTGTTATGATGAAAATGCTAAGAAAAGCCTACATATATTTTATTATTATATATTATTTGTCCATTAGACTTTCATGTAACGGAGGCTACTCTATCCTGATGTTTCTGTTGCTCATCCTCCACCAGAAAATTTGAAACGCTGACTAATATTATTGGCTGGTATTACTGGGCTCCTACCCTTCAAAATTAGGTCTATCAGGGCAACATACAACATGCAACACTGACTTGTTAAATGAAAAGACATTATAGCTATGCCCAGGAAGAAGGTTTGCCCAAATGCATTTGATATAGTTTTATACAGAAAAATCTGTGTGCATTTATCATTATCTAGAGGTGTTATTTTTACTGATTATTTTCTGAAGATAAATACTGGCTTTATGTATTTTTGTCATGGTCTCCCTTTAAGGATCTTTTCATCACAAAGCCAGATAAGCTCTCTGAACTTGAGCAGTAAAAAGGTATTAATATTAGAAGTCGTAGGAGTTCCTTATTGCAGCTCAAAATCCCAAGCAGTCTAGGTCAGAGAGACACTCTTGGGGTTTAAAATTAGCGAGCCAGCAGTAACTAAAGGTTTTATCTGTTGTAGATGGAGCTGTGATTCCTACAGTATCTGATTGTTCAGCATAATTCACTAAAGCCAATGAAGTCTTCAATTTATTTCTAGCATGCCTGGCAGTATAGCACAGGGCATCTGTTTCCAGGCCTTAACAGCCCATTCCCAAATTCTGATTTATGATCTGATACTAACTGACTACCACAAGCACCTAGCCACAGGCCTGGGAAGAAGAGAATCAAGAAAAATGGATGCTAACAGAAAAAATAGAAGAACTTTGCAGAGAAACCTGAAGGCAAAATTCTGACATTCATTCAGTACATGGGGACTTAAGCTTAGTTCAGGTCATGTCTTACTGGTACACAGTAAGATGGTTTCACCTGAGTAACATCAACATGACTTATCCTCATAAGGACTTGAAAATTACCTGAATCTCCTTATGCATCCCTATTAGTGACTATTTTGGCTTGAAATTATCTCCCTCTCAAGTGGTAAATGATAATACAGCACTACTTCTTGCCCAGGTGCTTATCAGGCAAAAGAAGTGAGTTCGGGTTTTTTTTTTTGTTTGTTTGTTTTGTTCTTTGTTTTTCTCCTGCACCCTTCAATTCATTCATACTGTATTGCGGCATTTTTGCCTATATAAGAAATGAGTTAACTGCAATAAATTTCCATTGAGCAGATGAATAGTTGCAATGGCATATGCATAAAAGAAAGGAACTTCTTCAGTAGAGCATGTTCCTTTGGCATGCAAAAGAGCAGCACCCTTCCACACACTCCCTGCTCTGTTATGGTTACCTGAGGACACAGGTTAACAGGGTATTTATCTTCATAGCACAATATTTTTTAAAGTGATGTAGATTTAATGAGAACTGCATACAAATACATTAACTGGACAGTGTTTTACATTTAAATGTCATAAACATCAGTAATGTGTGCTGGTGTATGTGCTTAAACTGCTGAAATTCATCTAGTAATTACTAGAAATACTATGCTTTTGAGTGACATGATTACAGTTCTTCTGTACGTGTGATCGCTTAAATTAATTTCCAGTTCATACTGTGTGATTAGTCCACCCACTTGGCATATGGACATCTAAAAATAGTAAGAATTTTTTTAAAAATCAAATTGACAGTGACGATTTTAATACATCCTTGGTCTTTCAATTGAAAGTGAGCAGGTACGGAGGACATAGATAATTACATTACCTCCCCTCCAGCATAAAGTCTTAGTAAAAAAAAAAAAAAAATCCAAACATTTAGTCTGCCTGATTCACGTGCCAAGTTCTACTTTTATAAGCAGGCAGACCATAAGCTGCTGAAGGCCTTCTGTGGTATCAGTGACAGTAATCCAGGAGTTAAAAAATGACCCTGTCAGCAAGCAAAGTTTTGTTTCAGTTCCTGGTTTCTTGCATTTCACACATTTGTGATGTGATCACAGAAATCACACCTGTGATCTTTGTATCATGCTTCAGAGCCCTTGTACCATAGCACGTACATCACTGTTTATTCACTTCTTTTGTGAACCCTGTGAGGTTTGTTTTAAAAAGCTAGTTTTCTGTTTACCTTTTGCAGGAAATTAGACTTGTCCAATGCTGTATTTGGGGATTTTAATTATCTGAGCATCTCCCTGCAGCAGTATGCATATATACCATAAATGCCAGATGGAGTTTACTCAGTACAGATGAATACACTTTACAAAATGGTTTCTTTCCATCTGATTTCATTATCTAAATGTAAATAAGCAGGTAGGCTTAGAAAATAGGTGGCAGGAGGAGGACAGGACAACAACTTCAACAGTGCACTTGGCCAAAGCAAATTTACATGTAACTCTGGCCAGAAACATTGATATTCTATAAATCTTGGTTCACTCTAGCCCTCCTGGGAGATAAATCATTTACATGCATTTCATTTGCAGGGAAGTCCACTTCCTTTAGAAAGCTGCACACTACGCAGTTTGATGGGCTGCTACCTTTTCTTGCTATGCAACTTTCTTGTTTAAGTTAGCTGGGACTCAAAGGTATCCTCAGCTCTTACTATACTCCTCTAAATGCTCTTACCAAATTATAGATCAGTTTGCATGCTCAGATGTATTTTGGAGTAAGAGAAATTAACTTTTAATCCTGGCAACGGTATATCTGAGCAGAATATGAGGCAACCATGCAGCAAAGCTGGGAAAAACAAACAAACAAAAACAAAAGAAAGAGGCAGTTCTCACTCAGGGAGATAGTAACAGAAATGGCATGTGTAAGAAACAAGGGACATAGTTAAATATGGCATTTTTGGTGCTGTGAACCTATTAGTTGTATCCAATTTTGGATGTCATATTTAAGGAAGGTGTACCTAAGTTGAAAAGAATCTGAAGGAGGTCAGGAAGAATGGTAAGAGTCTGGAAAAATTATTTAGAAAAGAATGGCTGTGTGTGTTCGGGAAGAGCCAACAATTTCCATGCACCCAAGTGGCTGTTTTAAAGACCGATCACCCGCCTATGTGCAGTGATGCTAGGGCAAACAGCAATCACCTTAGCTTGCAGGCATAGATACTGAAGGAGTGAAGTTAAATATGAGACTAGATAAATCACACATCTGAAACTGTTTAGCTGGGAGACACTAACATCCATTTCTGTTACAAGAGTTTTTAAGAAGAGATTAGGCAAGTACATCTGACAGGTACATTTTTGGCTCAAAGAGAGGCAACAGACCTCTGTGATTGAACCACAGAAGATTTGCTCTTGAGGAATTCTYCATTTATATTATTATTTACCTATGAAAGCTGTACTTACTTACTTACTGATCATGAAAACTGCCTTCTCCTATTAAAGCCTCTTTATACTAACCATGAGAAATGTGCAGTCAGTTTTCAAAAATGGTATTCATTGCACATTTTTAAACACATGCCAAAGCTTATCAGAGGTCAAAGAAAGCCCAGCAAGGTGAATTAAAGAAGAGACCTGGTAAGCTATGAAGGCATGTCCCCTATACTTTCCTGGAAAACCCATATTAAGATTTTTCTGATCTGTTCTGTAATCTAATTTGCACAGTGGAGACTGGATGTACTAGGCATCATTGCAAATTTCACCTAAGATACTGGATATTAATGCCATTTTTTCCAAAGTTAATGAAGTGCACTTGCAATTGCATTAATGTGAACAAACAAACATAAACCCAGCAGAATGCTTAGACACACAAAGCTAAATAAATGTACACCTTGAAGGTTTTGACAACCAAACACAAAGATGTGTTATTCAAGTGAGAAGAGGTGGATCACAGTATATTTAATAGACAATGCAGCTTTTCCAAAAGGCTACTGACTAAGGCAGCACAGTGGCTTGAAGGTAGCTTTCCAGACAAGACGAAATCAAAAGAAGGGAAGCAGTCTACACTTTCAGTAGTTCCCTATCTGATAAAAGCTCTATCTTAGATAGGATGAAATAGTCAGAGGCATGACTCCTCCCTGATATCATGACATCTCCACCTTGTTTCTGTGTACATTTTATCAAAAAGGAAAGCACAGAAAGCTTGCTTCTACTGTTAAAAAAGATACATTTTTTGTTTTAATCAAGCTTTTGCTCAATTAAAGGTACAGCAACACATATGACTGCTACCCTTTACAGAACAGTAGTATCCACATGCTTCAATCAAGACCTAAGTTCCATCATACTAGAAGATATGAAAAAGTAGATAGAAAAAAATTTTGTCTTACACAACTTGCAGTACAACTAGACAAGACATTGCGTAAGAAAATAATTTTCTACTGCCACTCCGCAGAGAGTGAGAGCTGAAGCATCAGCATGACAGAAAAACCTGCTCAAAGCACACATGAAATCTAACAGCACAGTGTATCAAAGCAGCCTTGATCACGGCATTCATTCCCTGATACACTTGGCAGGAAAAGACTGGGCCCTGAATTTTGCACGTTAAGAAAAAAATCTACAACAGAAACATTATTTTTTGCCTTCCGCCATCCTCTGAGATATTAATAAAAATAATGGCTGTACTGAGTTTATGATTTACAAATATCTCTGGCCTTGGAAGACCGGACAGCCTCTGTATCACAGAGCATGAGCTTCAGGGATTCCCTCCGACCTCAGACTAACTCGGTGATGTCAGAGTGACCGGCAATGATTTTAACAGGCAAAGATGAACACACGAACTCACCCTTGTTGTGTAAGCAGCTTCTGGGTCATCTTCCAAGACACGAGAGAGACCAAAGTCTGAGACTTTGCATACCAAGTTACTATTGATGAGGATATTACGAGCAGCTAGATCCCGATGGACATAACCCATGTCTGATAAGTATTTCATGCCAGATGCGATCCCTCGAAGCATGCCTACCAGCTGGATGACTGTGAACTGCGCATCGTGTTTCTGGAAAACATTTGAAATACAGCTTGAGAGACTGTCCATGTTCCTTCCCACACAGAATTTTTGCAAGTTCCTCAAGCGAAGAGCCTGTGAGTTGGAGATCATAATTGAAATGCCACATGAGGAAATACTTTGATCTGGGGAGAACAATCTCTGAATCAGCTGAGGGTAAAGGGAAAGATTTTTAATTCAGATAAAAATTCGTTTTCCTGTTCTTTCTCTCATTTGAATTTCAATTTGCTAGGTGGGACCTGTGTGAAAGTGGCACATAAATCTAAGTTGTGTGTGCTTCTGAGACTAGAGTGTCAGGACATAATGCAAACCAGCTTTCCTAAAAGGCCATATGAATTGCAAGTGAAAAAACCCAGCCTTAGCTAGCAGTCTAATGAAAATTTTCTATCACATAAGCATTTCTATAACAAAAGCAAACTTTCAAATTCCATCAAATTTTAAACTCATTCCTCAAAGTTTTCCACAACTTCACAAACACAAAATCCCTTTAACAAACTATGGATTTAGCCTAGAAACCAATAGTTGCATATATTTATAAATGTCTATCATCAGACAAATGTTTTAAATCTCCCAGCTCTTGCTAATGTTCTTTATTAGCATCTACCTTTGATACTGATATATGGATATGCAGATGACAAGGTAACAGCATGTCTTAGAACAGCTCTCAAATGAATCCCCCAGCGCTATAAATGTATCATCATAGGCAGCTCTCCAGCTTTTCCTGCTGTTTCTTCCAGAGTTTTATTAAATACATAGGAGTTGGCTCTGCCATGTGGTGTGAGCTCACATGCATTAGTCCACAAGACTGATTACATTCATTCTATCCTTGACTTATATACTTAGGGGCAATATTAGCTCTGTAAACATTAGATAAATATATGGCACAATGGTTGCTTAAAGAACCTGTCAGAATTCACTTTCATGAAGAAATTAATTATTATAGAAAATTCGTAACAGTTCCCTATTACGAAACGTTCTTTAACTAGAGCCAAAACAAGAGGATCTATATTGGCCATGAAAAAGATTTAGTTATAAATTAGAAGAAGGTTTCTAACCATGAAAGGAATGAGGTACTGAGCCTTTCAGTGGTAATGGGGAAAAGCACGATAATTAGTTTCGAAATGTATTTATAAATAGGGTTACATGGCCTGAGTTGCTTGTAATTTTAATGAGTCACAAGGTTCTTGTCCTGTGTTTCTGAGCAATGATAGTCAAATAAAAAAAAAAAAAACACACTCAAATGACTACGTTGAACAACTGTTTCATATAGTGAGAAATTATTCTCTTTTTCTGAGAGCTTTCTCCAAGGATTTTTAGCTTAAACAAAATGTATATCGTTCAGTACAGATATATTTCATTCAGATATACTGACACATTATTTATACGTATTTCACATGCTTCAATGGACATCATAACATATACAGTACATACTGAAACTAGAGTTGACAATATATCCCCTTTTGGGGCTAAACGTCTAGTTCAGTGTTATGAATTTGGGGGATAATGTCATTCAGCCGTGGCAGAACTAAAGCAGTCCCCCAGCCACAGCTGAGCTTGCCCTAACAAATTAAAATTAAACCAGTGTTTCTCCTCAGATGGGATTTCATTTCTGCCACGCTTCTTGTTTTGCCTCAAGTAAATCTTGGTGACACAAAGAGCGTTCAAATTTTTTTAGGCTTGTTACCAGCTCTGACAGAAAACAAAGATAAATCAACAAACGATATTGGTATGTCTAAGGTTGGGGACAGAAAACAGACTAATAAAGTTTGCTAGCAGGACATTTCAAACACCGAAAGGAATGGGGTTATTCCCTAAACTTTTCACATTTAAACTCTTGGCTCAGCATTATTAGTTTATTGTTAACATCTCCACAAATCCGTTCACTCTGAAAATCGCTTGATAAGACATATAGGCTGCCAAGAAATAAGCATAACAGCTTTACAGTAGTAATTCAGCCCTCAGAAAAACAATATTCTTTTCAGTGTGTCAGAATGATTTCTGTTTAAACACGTGGTATGTTAATAAACCTAACAATTTGTTTGGTTCATTTTGCAATAATACTGGTAAAAAGTCCAAATGGAATAGCAGATTTCTACGTGGCTTTCTGACCACATCGCAATACTTGCAAAACCAAATGGAAGTAATGGAATATCAAAGAACAGAGAGTTCATGATGAATCAGAGTAAGAGTGGCAGTAAAACTCATAACAAATTCAGAACAAGAGCCAGCCCTGTATCACACAGTTATCCATTGCGCTTACCCGTAGGAAGCTATCCAAGGAACCATTTTCCATATATTCAGTAACAATCATAACTGGTTTACCTGCAAATAGATTATAGAGGTCAAACATTTAAAATAAATACATGATGATGAGTAAAGATGGGTATTTCAGAAATCCCAAGGATAATTTTGCCTTTAAAAAGAAAACAAAAAAAAAAGATGTATGGACAAAAATAGCTCTGTTCACAATGTAACTGTGATTCCACTCATGTAAACAGGACCACAGTCACTTCAGCATACACTGATACGATTTTTCAGCAGCTCAAGTCTCAAAATGCAGGCAAATCTTCCCAAATTTTCAGTATACTAAGACTTAATCAGCAGATGCATCTAATGCTTGCATTTATGCAGTGAAGTAGGTATCGTCTGCCATGTGCTTGCCCCCAAGTTTCCTCATGCAATACAGAAGCAGCTGCAATCTATCTCAGTGGGTGCCCTGGTCTGGACAACAGAACCACGGAGCAGCGCTCTACCGCACAGACACGTTCGATACATTCCTCACATACTACGGTATGGGAGCGATTAAATAATTCAGTATATTACAACTGTCATCCAGGAGCCTATGTGAAACGCATTGGATTGTGGAGCTTCAGTATGTCTGATATGAGCTGGGGAAAACGTCTGGTGCTTGGTGTAAGGGTGGGAGGGAAAGCGCAGAATGAAAGTAAGACRGTGCACTGGGAAGAAAAGCAGACGCGTTCCTCTGCTGCGCGTTGTCCTGTTCCCAGGCAGCTCCAGCTCCCTGCGTGGCTGCGCAGCTGAAGACCACTGGTAACACACACCTCCCCTCCGGCCAAGCACAGCCCAGCTGTGGGCAGAATACGCTGCGCTTACGGGGCAGCAGAGCACTCACGGAAGAAGCAGCTCTGCATCCCTGAAAACCTCTAATTAAATATCTTTCAAAACTTGTCTGTGTAGATTCAGCACACGCTACAGTCAGATCAGTTTGCAAAACCATTCCTTCTACCTTAAGGTATTTTGTACCAAAGTGAAGATTTGTGTGCAGCTTCTATGTGCTAGAGAGAAAAGGATAAAAAAATTAATGCTCTTACAGTGAAGTTTCCAGACAAAGGTCATTGCCCTGCTAATATTTTACCATCATGTAGATTTTATTATTTCATAATATTTTCAAAACCTCTGTTTATTTTCTTTTTGTGGTGGAGAAAAATGTGTAAGGGCATGAAGTTATTTAAGAAGATGAATTATTATTTCACATATAACACAGGAAGACATGTGACAATAAAAATATGACAAAGACTTGTATAGCAGGCATGGTAATATTTTAGCTTGTAAAATTGAACAGCCTRAGGCTTAAAAGAGGTTCTTGGTCTAATTAAAAGCAAGAAAGCAATGGAAAAAAGCAAAATAAGTGGTAGCAACTTCTTTTTTTTTTCCCAGAAAATCTCCCTCACATTTTTCAGAAAATGTAATTTCCAACAAATACAAATTCTTACAAGAAAAAAAGTTAGATTTTTAAGAATTGGTTTCATATAATCAGGAGAAAATTCTCTGTCTTCTTGCATGGACTAATGGGCTAAAATACATTCCTTTTGCTGTGCAACTGATGCATTATATTGTTGGAGACACGCTAATGGGCAATGTAGTTCATCACCCACTAAACAGTGGTGACAAACTATTTATCCAAAACTTTAATCTTGAATTATTTAGGACATGGTACAGTTAAAAGATCRAAGAATGAAAGATCTCCCAAAATTTCTGTTCTGTTAGCAAGAAACATGCAGTCTAARAAAGAGTACTTAATTTACACTGTGTGTGCAACGTGATCTCAAAGGCATTTGTGGTAATTTACAGAAAACGATGCTGGATATTCAAAGTACAGTGTAGCATCCTAATAGGGCTACTCAAAATTTTATATGATAAATCCTTGTAGCTATGAAACTAGGAGACAGTATTAGTATTAGTATTAGTATTAGTTTGTACATGAGTATGCACAAACTCAGTCAATTTTATGACATATGAGAAGACTGAGTAAGATTATAAATCTTTCAAATTATTAAAAGAGCATTTTCTTGACTTACTTGTTCACCCATATTCAGAACGCCTTAAGTGCAGGGTTTCTCTTGCATTCAGTTGGAAATGTGTCCATAATAAGAAGCATATGCTCGGAAGCAACACTGTGTAGTTTTAAAAGAACATTCTGCATTCATTTATCAAAACAGGGCCGTTTATACATGATAACAACTTGTGTCAACAGTGTTGCCGAAATTTATTATACTAACAGGCTACAAATTGCTGTAAATTATTAGTAAACTAAGCAGAACATGTGTGCTGGTTATTAAGACTACTGCCTACAGGGCACCCATGAGAGCAGTGTAGCAGGCAAGCTCAGAACAGAAATCAATATGAAGCAAGGGAATATTTCTGCATTGGAGTAAAAGGCTCAGATCCTGTTTAGTGGGTGCACCTCTTTCATATCTCCAGTCTGTTGACAGACATATCATACCACCACAGTTTGAGTAGTTCTCACGTCAGATGGTCCTGTTTTAGAGACCCTGACAATTTCAGTTATTAGGAGTTTCTTCAGAAGACCTACTTAGCATGAAAAGTACTGCTAAGGGCCACCTGTCAAAAATAATTTTGTTATGGTAAAAAAAGTCACATTGCCCATTTAGTATGCATTACCTGTATTGAGAGCGATCCAGCAAATACTTCACAGACTCTCTACTGATTATACAATAAACTACCACTTTTGAGTGTGATTTAATAACTATTATTAAAAAATATGAACCCTTGCTAATTTGTCATTAAAATATATTAGTTAATTTTTTTCTTAAAAAAAATAAAAACCTTCTTGCCTTTCTATCACCTTAGCGAATGTTAAAGAAAAATAAATTATAATCTTTATTTGCTTTTATGTCATACAATTTTACACAGCAAAATTGATACAAGTATTTCCAAGCTAAGGAAGCAGCAAGGCAGAGCAGTTTTCACAACTCCTGTATTACTGTTTAAGATACTTGGAGAGATTTCCATTGACTTGAATGCAGAATACTCAGATCTTGCTCGCTCATACTATACTTATATGTGAAGGCAGCCGGCAATCCAAAAAACCACTGAAACAGATAGTAGTCTGTTGTGAATGCAACAACTGAGTAGCAAAATTATCAATATTCACTTACAGAAGAATACAGGAAGACAGCTATTCAGAGTGCATTTGTAACACACATTCAGAAGCAGTGCACAAAATTCTGTGTGTAGAGCAATTAAATTAGTTTCAAATGTGCCACATCAACAGAAAATGTAACAAAATAGATTTTTTAGCTTGGCTAGGTACAGACTATCCCTGGCATTTCAGAAAATCTGGGAAAGCCAAAAGTAATTTGGACTCCACAAAAGTACGTGTCACTAAAAAGCAGGAGATAACCTGGAATTATACAGCTAGATCTGGCCATYCTTTTCTAATGGAACTGTAAGACCTAACCTGAAGAAAAATTTATTTATTATTTAAATCAGCAAAATAGACTTTTGTGAATCGTACCCTGAGAAAATATTGTTATGGTAACTGTGAGTCTTCATAACATACAGGGTTTTACAAACCTTTCATTGTTTATTTTTAGACACCATTTTTTTCGTTTTTATTTCATATACTTCACTTTAATAACCTGTGAATTTCTTCCACCCATTCCTGAATACAAACATACATATGTTTGTAAAACCTTGCACCATGCATTTTAAAAAAATAAGATTCCTTAAAAACACCAAACCATCTACTTAAAATAAATTATTTTGTATATTTTTTCCCAGTTAAACTGAAAGAGTCCTCAGCACATTTCAAGCTAGTTCACTGAAACTGCAAGAAGCTCTTCTTCCTGAAGACCTATTTTATTGACAAGAGTCCTCTATGATTAATCACCCTACAGAATTTTTAAATTCCTCTTTAGAATTACAGAACATTCTTGAATTTTTGTTTTTGATAAGAGTAAGTTATATCAGACCTTATTGATCTCCCATCTAATAATTACTACAGGACTTTGACCATTAAATTTATCATCTGATGCTGCAACGTATATTTAGAAAGTGTACTTGAAGTCTGTGCATTTGTATGTCCCAGAACAAGCCAGTTCTAGTATTTCAGGCAACCTTTCTTTTCTAATACCAACTATATTTGTCTTTCTATGTCAAGATAGAGGACAACGAGTGGCATAATCAACAAGAACCAGTCCTACCTAAAGAAGCCAGAATCTCAAGCATCCACCCAAATTATCAACATGCACTCACGACACACAGCACTGCCAGCTCGCTGTTATCTTTTCTGAAGGATGCTTGGTACATATTTATGAGGGTTATGACATAAAAATTTCTGGAAAGATTTGCAGAACATAAACACTAATGATCCCATTCATTTTATTCTATTTTGCTTTTCTGTGAAAGATGGGAGAATCACAGAATATTTAAGGGCCCTTCGCAAGCCTTCTGGCCCACCCCCCTACTTAAAACAGACGCCTCTTTTGTGTCTTACTTTTAGTAACAACTCCCTCTAGTCGAATGATATTAGGGTGGTCAAACTGCCCCATGATGCTTGCTTCACCGAGGAAATCTCTTCTCTGTTTTTCTGTGTAGCCAACTTTCAGGGTTTTGATAGCCACTGAAATTTCCTTTTTAGAAGGCAGCTTTAGGCGCCCACTGCACACTTCTCCAAATTCCCCTAAAAAGTGTGAAAATGACAAAAGATCAGCATTCAATAAAAGATTAGCATTCAGTAGAAGTCCTTGAAGTTTGATATTTACTGATGGGCCAGAGACCTGAGTTCCAAACAGACAACAATTAACATTTCCACACTTCTGTTCTCCAGCCGTTAAACTGGACAATATCACTTATTTACACTSTATATTCAAATGACTGCAGAGCAGAGGCATGCATAAACGTCACCAAAGAATTCTTCTTTTCTTGTTTCAGGTGATGTACTTTAAGACAACAGTTGGAGGGCTAGCTGATTAATGCAAAAGTAACAGAATAGTGATGCATCCCTGGGAACATTGATACAGTCTTCATTTGTACCAAAGGGAGATCGTTCAGCTCCCAAGCATTTTACTTTTTTCAATTGAAGTAGCAAGATAATTTGTTGGAAAAGAATGCATCCATCTAAGTGCCAGATGAAAAAAGAAAGCTATAAAGATTACTGTTATTTTAACATTACTTGGATAGSATCTAATAACGCAAATGTACTCTATAACTACAGACCTACTGGACTTGATACTGAGGTCACTGTGAATTCCTTGAGATCGCTAAACAGAAAATAGAAAATATCACTAAATTATTACTTTTACACAGCACAGTTTATCATTTGTTATGTAACTTCCAACAAGACTGCATAAGGAAAATTATCTTAGCATTCAAATGCACAAGTACAAAATATGTTGGCAGGTTGCTTAAACAAAAGAACTCTCTTGCAAATTCCACATTTACTTAATGAATACAGAGCAATTATGCACAGAGGCTTTAATATCGTAAAGAAAATATTCTAAAGTAATTGATTTTTGATTCCCAGTTATCTACCTCCTCAATAGTAGACTTCATATACTAAAACAAAATGCACGTGTAGCAGCTAAATTAAAATAACACTAACAACTTTTGGTCTCCCTGTTTCTATAGCAAAATAATTGAGTAATGAAAAATATAGGAAAAATAGATAATGGATAAAAAATGCAAAGAATATGAAGGTAAGAATTGTCTTACACATTTGTTCATATTTAAAGGCAGGGAGAACATTTTATTGGACAGACAARGAAAGAGCATTTTTTTTCTTCATACCTTTAGTGTTGCTGGAGTGCTTTTAATACTTTGTTCTCTGGTAATAAATACTTTCTTAGGTTCTTTTCTCAAAATATGTGGGATCTAAATGTAAATAGTCCCTCATATGCCATTTTTGTCAAGCAGCATTGAGTAGAAAGCTTGTCTTGGAAACAAACAAGCCCTACAAATCTAAATCTAGCTGGAATCATTTTCATACAAATTGGGAATTTTGTTTGTGATTGCAAGTGAAACATCATAGAAAGAGTTATTATACTGTCTATACATGAGATTTTCCCACTTAATATGTAATAATCTTAAATGCAGTATAGCAACAGCAAAGGCTCTTGGAGCTCATTAGCACAACACTGATTCTTTTCTTATCTGTGCAGATGATTGTTTACATTAAGCAACATCTGTGAAAACTAAAGATGACCAGAAAGCATATAAATAAGACATTCTTAATAGGCAAATTTAAATAATGACACTTTCAGTAGATTTAATGCTTTGAAAATTGCGCTGGATTGAGAGCCCTAAATTGAAATCCTCCTGCACCATTGACATCAGAGACACCACCACATAGGATCTGTTTTAGATTTTGTCTTCAGCCCAGCCATTTGTAGACTGAAATTTTTCTTTCATCAACATGCCAATGTGGAACTGCAATTCAAAAAGGATGAAAGGAGTCACAACAGTGACCAGAATCCTAAAAATCAGGACTATGTGTGTTCCTGTTCAAGGCTCAAGGAACCGAGGTTCTTCATATACAACAAAGATTGAGGAGAGAGAGACACGATAATAGTTTGAGCATATGGAAATTATGGTTATAAGTAAGACTGGCACCAACTCCTTTTTGTATACACTAGGGACAAAACACAGAATTGTTGCAAATTTCAATAAAGCAAGTTGTGTTAGAAAAAAATTCTAACACTGAGGACTCTTAAAGAGTAGAAAAGATTTTTTAGAGAGACTATGAACTTTTTATCTTGGAGATTGTAAGGAATCTGTCAAGAATGGTACCTAACAAGTCCTGTTTGGGACAAGGGGGTGGACTAGATGACCTCTGGAGGTCACTTTTTAGCCTTATTTTCAAAGATTCCTCTGTTAGACCCCCAATTTAACTGAAAAACTGAACAAACACTTCATATGGCAATAACCTTTCTCTCTTGGTGACCCGGGCGAGATTTGAGTCAACAACATAGAAGTCTCCATGTCTTATTACCATTTACTGAGATGCCTCATTCTCTAGGCATGATATTGTACTGCTAATGCAATACCCCCCCCCCAAAAAAAAAACCCTCGAAACAGCATATATCTTTAGATACATAGGAATATACAAGTAAAATGACTCATCACATCCACTGTTTCTAATGTTATCAGTATTTCRTGGTGACAAGATAGTCAATAGCTCAGAAAATAAATTGTAAAAGCTATTACTAGTAACAAAAGGGTGTTGAGTTYTAGTCAGACTTCTTAATAAAAAACATTCAACATCTGCAAGCTAAAGTGATCGGTATACTTTCTTAAGAGCACACGCTGCTTCAGTTCAAATACTAACCCCAGCTCAATACTGCCAGAACACCACAAAGAGGAAGACCAAAGCATGTCTTTAAGGGAAGGGAAAAAAGTGCTTAAAATAAATCTTGTGATGTCCAGGTTTGTATTCACTTTTCTGAAGGTTTTAATGGTCCAAAAAGCTGTAATAAGCTGGCCTCTGAAAACTATTGTTCAGTCACTGTCAGTGGAGCTTWTATCTGTGATTTCAGCAAGCAATCAATCCTTCATTTCTGACCAGAATCAGGAATAAGGTGCTTATTTGTTATTTGACTTTTGGGAAGAAAATGTTAYGGCTGACATGCATCTACTCTGTCCCATTTAGCAGTGACCGCACAATTTACAACTTGGGTAATTAACTGGATCCCAGAAGCCCACTGAAACCAGGGGGTGCTGCAAGAGACTGAAAATTGGACCCTTCATAGCAAGCAATAAAGCCTACTGTTGTCTGTGAATATGAAAAGAGTTTACTTTCTTGGGAAAAAATCTGTTGGTCATTACACAAACATTGTTTTACTSTCTGAAATGTCCAGGCCAACTACTTTAACCTTTGGTTCTCTCATACACAGTGCAGAATGGATGCTACATGAGTCTATCCATCTGATTGATCAATATCCACAGYGATATATATTTACACCACATCTCTTTCCAGAAAAAAGCACTATATGCTCCCATCAAGAAATGGGTTGGATTTCATAAGAAAATGTTTAGCAGGAATGAGGCTTTGTGTGCTGCTCGGAAGGTKGAAAAACTGGTACAGAGCTTAAAAGATGATAGGTATAAGCTTTTCTGTAAAGCTTTGTAAAATTTTATTTTGTATTTTAAAATAGGCTATACACATGACCATTGTATAACCTGCCAGGCAGACCAGCATTTTGCCTATTTTTATGTGGAAAGCAAACAGACATTATTAGGAGGGCCGTATATGTTACAGATCTCTTCAGGAGCTCCTAATTTTTTTTTAAATATGCTGTCTATTGCATCAGTGAATGGYATTTGCTGTGCATTTAAACCCAGGGGACAAGTAATAAATGAATCTGTGCTATCAGCTGCTGCATTACTTTTTTGTGTTTTAAATCAAGATTGCACCGCTGTGTATGGAACTCCCACAGAACAGGAGAGGCAGCTATGCTGAATGCTTCAGAAACCTTGTGAACCCCATCAACATCACGGTGACACACTACAGGGCCTCACTGAGACACTGCAAACCCCTGCCAGAAGGTAACGGAGAGGAGGCCCCTAAATGTTAGAAGTGCTTTGCCCAATAAAATCTTCTGCCACAAGCACGTCTAAATGTCGAAAGAAAAGCGAACGATTGTTTTCAAGTTCTGCAAAGCATACACGTAAGTCTATCCCAAGTCAAGAAAAGATTTTCCATAGTATCCTCTTGCGACCCAATTGGTTTTAAACTTTTATTAGTGATTTTCTGACCTGAGTCCATAAAAACAAGTAGTTGTTTTAAAGGAAGGAATTATTATAATGAAAAATATGAAAAAAGTGGTTCCTGACCTGAATTTTCTTATGCTGAACCCTTCACTAAAATCCCTTGTGTTTTTCTTGAGGTTCTTTTGGATGACAGTATTTCCTTATTGCATTTGAGTATGTTTTCAAAGCTATGTAAACTGTCCGCTATTCTTTTCTCAGAGACTTATGGCTAAAACTGTGAGGAACTACTGGGAAAAATATGCCAGTATACCAAGATTACTTGGGTGATTTGAATGTGTTCTTACTTACTTCACACTTCAATACAGTTAAATGAATCCCTTCTTCTCAAATTCCTATCTTTTTCTAATTTCATTCACACCTGCATTTGTAAAGGARAAGGGCAGGAAATGACCAAGTCATTCACTCAAATAAGTCACTGACTCAAGTAAGAGACAGGAAATGCCTTTTTGCTTCTTGGRAGGAAAGAAGAGAGTGTTCCTGCCAAAGCAGGCTAGGAGGCACCACCTGCCATTCACATGTGCTTGGTAACACTCTGAATTCGTAAGCTACCACATGCCGAACGTGACAGCAGTGTAAAGTCACGCTATAAACACAGTTTGGAAGCTCCCAGCAGCCTGTACCTTAATTTCATTTACGCTTCCTAGCCTAGTACTTCCTATTGGCATTTTGGGGGACTGCTAATAGGATGCCCAGGCAGCATGAATGTAAACCACGGCCAATAAACAAATCATGGCTTTACCATGTATGATATTATGCATGAGCTCAACCTTCAATGTAGAGGACCTGAAGGTTTTGATGTTGAACCTATTGCTACTATCACTGAAGTGGAGTGGAGCAAAATTCATGAAACCTTTGATTCTTTTAGGATACATCTTTTTATTGAGGCTCCTCAGAAAATTGTTCCTCCAATTTCAGAATACGTATTTGACCAATTTTGGTTTCCCTTTCATTCCCATGCACACACTGATTAAAAATATGTCCAATGAGCTTTAAAATATGACATATCATTGATTTTTATGAATTTGTTTTCAAGACTTACATAGTAGATACAGCCTAAGTTAAAGAAGTTTATATTTGTGAATCAAGGCTCCTTATAGTCTTACAAAAAAACAACTGCTCTTGGACTTACTTTTGACTGACTCCTTTCTCTATACCCAAATTAATTCTGTATTTATGTGCAGTGAGCAAACAGCTTTGCTGCCTTTACTGAAGATGATGGAGAACAGTGCTCTCTTGTGGGGCAAAATGAAGGAACAAAAATTCTACCTTTGTGGAAAATAATCTAACTTTATACAAGCATTTAAGCAGCTACAGTAAAAGAAGGTGAACACTGCTTCTTTTCACTGGGCTATTTGGGAGTTGCACTGAATGCAGTAGCTTGATTCTAGTAATTTTTTCCCAGTGAAAACCTTTTGTTTGGAAGAGTTTGTCTCTCTCCCATCTTGTGGTTTTAATTCAGACAGTAAATTTAGGTAGAAGCGAAAAAAAAATGTTAGTAATTTTCAATATATTAAAATCAATAGTATGTAAATGCTTTAATTTAGCAGGAAAGCTAAACACCTCATGATTTTCTGATTTGACAAGACTATCTGCCACTTCACATGAAGGAGCAAGCACACATCTTACCAGGAAGTACATACTGCATCGCAGCATGGACAACTTGGTGTGATGAGAATTTGTGTAATCCAGTCCCTTTGCTACAAAATCTGTCCACTTTGACAGTTTGTTTTTAGTAAAACCAACAATGCATGGCGTCTGTATGGCTCGGACAATTGGTTATCAGACAACCCTTTCCTTCTAARTCAATAATTCAAATTGAAAGAAGTGACCAAAATCAATCCAATGACCAAAGGTCACTGCAGTTTGATGGATGTGTGGTGACTGGTATTAAATGAGTTTGCAGTTTCACTCGAGGCCTAACAGTCAAGAGACCTTGGAAGGAAAAAAAAATCTTCAAAGTTGATACCATTTTCGGTGTCGACAGATTTTAAAGAGAGAGAGAGAACTGAGGCATGAGTCTGAAACCCCCTTTTCACTCCTATCAGTCCTGGGTCCAAGTGTGGGCTGATGGTTGTCATTTTAAAAAAATGTCTTGTTATCTGTCAGTTTTGGGAAAAATATAGATTTGTATGTACCTAACTTTTCATACGCACTTTAGTCAGCTGTATGATCTACAGTGTTGCAGACCCAAGAACATTTCAAGTCATGGGTATAAAGCCCCAGATGTAAAATAGTGTATATAGTAAAAGAGTTATCTTTAATTCAACATATCTGTTGTTATTACCTGCTCCAACAACTTTATCAATGGATATATTAGAAGCATCTAGTTCCTTGGCAAATTCATGGACAGCTTGATTGGGATCTTCATATGTATGTGGATCTACGTATGTTCTCAGGCCTGGGAGTTTTACTGTGTAAAACAAATTCAGAGAGAAAATGTTACTTAGAGTTAATTAGCCCTTCTAAGAAAAGCAAACGAGACAATAGAAATCAAATCAATAGAAAAAACAGTACACTGCTTCCTCAAATCAAAGTGTTTTTGATATAGAGTGAACATGTAGCTCAAAACCAGAGACTAGTGTAGTTATTACACAGAGGTTTGTAAAGCAATTTGAAATATATCTGCACTTGCTGTATTTGACTGCCTCTCAAATTTTAAAATATTGCCTGYCCCCACAACTTGTTCTGTTCAGATGCTGCCTTACATTGGTCTTTTCAGGGTACCAACCCAGGGGCAAGGAATAAAATGTGTGATGCCACAGTCAGTCTGAAGACTTCTTAAGGAGAATATATGAAGGAGAGTACATTAGTTCAAGTTTTTTCTAAGTCCTCCAACAAGACGCATAAGGCAAGAAAATTTTGCATGAATATCACCCCCACCCCACCACACTCCTCCGCCTAAAACCTTTCCGATAGTTAACTACACAAGGATGGCAAACAACATTTCTCGTTACTCAAGTTTGGTTCTAGTGCTAAGTTACCTCACATCAATGTTACTGTTTCATCTCYTTCTACAGCTCCCTGGCCGGTGGCTGTTCTGTTCGCTTGGGGCAAGCACTAGCTCAAATGACTGAGTGATTTTAGGRGTGGTCTCAAGCTCTTCCCACCTCTCCTGCCAGCAGGACTGGGGRGATCGTGGCAGGGGGAGGAATATATTGTCATTTCTGATCTTCCTCTCAAGCAAAGATGCTGAAGCCAATGTTCCTCCTCCCTTGGCTCAAGGCCCTGCTTGTGCCTGTACTTGATAATTTGTGTGCCTGTCTCTGTAGTCACTTAAAAAGACAAAGACATTTCACTAACAAGAAGTAAAATAACCATTACCTAGCTTGAAGTTTGCTACTTCTGTTTCTAACACAAAACTTGCATTCCTGGACATGTATTCTAGTTTTTCATAACTTTATYCGTTGGTCTTGTAAAAGATACTGCCTCCTCCTACAAACATTGCCTACACTAAGGAATACCTCTTCCAGCTTGGCATTATTACAATGCATCAATTTGTTGACCTCTAGTATAGTTAAACACATTTTGCTGTAGTTAGGCAGATGGGAACAATGCCTTTGGACCATTAGTTAGAACATACTATTGTTTTGTCAAACAATGTATGTGAAAAAAATCGATTTTATGGAGATTTATTGGCCTCAGGACTGACAAAAAAAATGATAAAAATGAGTTCCCAGGCTAATTGCCTCAAAAACAATGCAAACTAAGACTTATGTTCTGAACAGAAAGGGCTGCACGTGTGCAGAATTAAATGCTGAGTGTGCTTCCTTTAAGAGTCTGATGATTACAGAATTACTTGCAAGTAAAACAAAAAGTAATTGGCTGTTGGTTAAAAATCTTATAAATGCTCCTTTCCGTCCATGCTGAATGTACATTACAAGCTCCCTCATGCCCCCAATAAAAATAACAACAATTAAAAGCTTCTGCACTGTAGGGTTTTTGGCTGCTGCATTTTAATGCTGACCCCAGAGGTTCCCAAATCAGGTGATAGTGGCTGCAAGGAGAATAATCCCTTCACACCAATAATTAAGGGCAGCCTGTATAGTAACTGGGTTCTGTCATGAAAAACAGATAATAAACACATGCACATGTGTTAAGCTGTACTACTTTACAGCTCATTCGGTGCAAACATAATAATTTACATTTTCATTTTACCAGCATGAATTGCCCTAAGGGTAGCAAAAAATAAAAATGCCCTAGCGAAAGAAGGCAAAGGCAGAAGATCTGAGGAGGTGGAACACATTTTTGCTCCTTTGAAGTAATATTATAGGATTTGTAATAAGGCTGCAGGGAATAGCTCATGGCTGGGGCCTTTTTTAAAGTAATTCAGAATAAACTGACTGAAATAAACCAGCTGCTGTATTTAAAATGCGGGAAGTTTATGACAGCCGTGGAAGTTACTTTATCCTCTTAGTTCAGAAAAGCAATTCTCTCATATGCTTTGAGAAAGACTTTAAAATAGCAGAAAAATAAGGTTTCAATAGCCACACACACACATACATACATACGAATCCTAACAGATAAATATCAGCAAAATCAATGAGTCATTTTCAAGAATTTCTAAGAGAGAGACCAGATTCATGATCAACTGTGTTCTTACTACACACAGGATCAGCATGGCACTACTCAGAAAACAGTACATAAATATCTAAAGCCAAATTAAATGCAATTTAATCCACAGGAATTTAACTGCACTGACTTGTTTAAGAATAGTGATTGCAACTTTCCATTGTGTGGGTGTAAGGAGAGCAAACTCTGACCTGTTATTTGTCTGTAACACTTTTTTTACTGGCTGCTTTTATTTTATAACCTAATTAAATTTGGATGATGAAGCATTAATTCTACAGGCCACATGTAACTGCATAGATGTTTTTGAGCCTAGCTGGTTAGCTGCTGATGGGTAGCATGAGKCAAGTCTTCTATCATGGCATGAGAATGCAGAGGAGGGAGCATATGTGTGCTTATGTGTTTGTATGTGCATGACTAGTTTGAGATAAGGAAAGGCTCCAAACTAAAAATAATTATATGAAGTCAGAGACCAGTTACTCCATTGCCACTATGATTAAGAAGCAGTTCTAATTTYTAACAGCTGTAGGTAAACTCTTCATTAAAATCTTAACTCAACATTTCAGTATTTGGTGGGGAGACATCTGATTATGATACCAACAGGTCTCTTCTTGCAGTAGCAGCAGTGGTAGCAGCAGAGCTACTATTGTGCGTGAAAGAATATACAAAGAAGGAAAATGCTTAGGTGTAAAATGTATTAACCTTATAATGCAAAATGCTAGGCAACAGGGATACATGCTTCAGCACAATCTACATGGTGTAGCTCAGTAATGATTCTTCACATTGCAGGGCCAGGATCAGAGATGAGTTGAAATACTGCAGAAGGACATCTCCCTCAGTTATGAGTCATAGCAAGCTGCKTCCTCCAGGTAAACAGCACAGACTCTCGGGTTCAAAATGTCAACACTTCTTCCACTGAGCATATCCTAATGGGATATCACTCCATGCTGTTCCTTTCACAGGACACAACTTAAAGACCTAGAGCAGCTATGAACAGAGACCCATCTAACCCCATCAAAAATAGGTATGAAAACATCAGAAATAGGTAGGTTTGGGGTTTGGCTTTGGAAGAAGTTTCAAGAGTATGCCAGATTACTCAGGATGAGCAAGATTTTATACCCTTAGCTATATAMAATTTCTTCCTGACTACACCATAAGTTTTGGATACAAAGACTACTTAAGTCAATAGAAAGGCATTCATCCTAGTTGTGCATGAGACCTAAAGAAAGCATAGCTAAATTCATTCTTTTAAGTGGGCAAACAGACCTTGAATAAAATATATTCAAAAAAACATAATTCATCAAATTAAGAAACKTAAGAATCTTTTTTTAGCCTATGCTTAGAATAATTCCAAACTACATTTATTAGCAGGTCAACTTTGTTAAGCAAGCAATTTTCACAGTCCCTTCAGCAGTCATCAAGGCAGGTTTAATTGATTTTATATTTTGCTTTGGGGAAAAAAATGTTATTGTTTAGATTTTATACAATTGATAATGTGGAAGCTGAAGTTCTGCTCTGCATTTCAGCAACGCACAGCAGAATCAATATTATGTTGCTAGATCCACATGCATTGTCTGAACACAGACAGCAACATTTTGTTCATTACTAACCTGAATATGGATGAAAGATTTTGAAATAAAGACTAATTGGTAGGGGGAAATCTCCTTAACCACAAGAGAAGACACAATTCTCTGCCCAATTTTGCCTATGAGGTATGACTGTTTTCTTTTTTTTCAATTGAAAAACACTAGCTATCTTGGAGATTAATTCAGCAGAGCTGGATGTGTTAAAAGGCATCGGTAACTTACAATGGCCATTCCCAAAATGTAGTCTTTTCTCATCAGTACCATGCTTAGACTTCTTGTATCCACAGAATCTACAAGCAACAGAGAAAAAAAAATATAAAATTTTATTTGTTAACTGCAGGTGAAAGCAGAATAAAATGTTTTCCCTCCACAATTAAATGCCTGTTTGAAAGTTTAATGATATTTACATTCTCTGTACCCTATAGAGGCATGTTATGTTCTCAGGGAATTTGAGGAAATTGGCTAATGAGAGGATTTGTTGATTTTTGACCCCTACAGTTTAATTTTACAATTGCCTAAGAATGTGTTTATAGCATTTTTTAACAACTGCTGTATGATTGGGGCTGCTAACATTAGCAGGCTCATTACTAAGCATAAAGCAGTACTGAGAGCTCCCTGGCAGCAGACAAAGGGGAAGGTGCAGACCAGCCACTCYGCTGCCCAGCAGTATTCGATTCGCTGTGCTCATCGAGGCCCCGGGGGGAAATGGAAGTGGGAGTAAATGTGTAAAACAGATGATAAACTAACCTCCCAATCAGGACGTACACCACAACTGTGAGGAGAATAATGGCCACTGCGGCTGAAATGGCAATCATTACGACCTGGCTATTCTCACCGGAAATGGAGAATGCTGCAAAGTTAACACAAAAATATATACATAACCCCCTCACCAAATATTATTTACATCACAATTGACACTCACATAGAGAACAGACAGATTAAGTCACCACTATATAGCTTTTGGCTTCCTGCCAAATATTTAACGCACTGAGTAACTTTTCATCAGACAAATAAATACAAGGGAAGAAAGGAAAAGAATTCTCTGAAAATTTAGAGAGGTTGTTGCTGCTAGAGCTTGTTTTTAGCACTGCTGATTGCAGTAACTGCTGATAAACTGATATATATCTGTGTATGTGTGTATATATATATGTGTATACATACGTGTGTGTGTGTRTATATATRTATATATATATATTTATATGTATGTGTGTAAATATATGGAGGGGTTTTGGCTATGGTCAGTAAGAAATTTTTCCTCGGCAAGAATTCCCAGCCAGTCAATAATTATCATTGTTATTCTCTCTTCTGTGYGACAGAAAGTGCTTTAATGAATTAAGCTTCATAACTAAGCTTCACAGTATCACTGTGAAGGCTGAAAAAAGGCTGGGCACACAGATGCAGACAGAAGAACTATCTACAGTAAGTCAATGCCTATAGGAGAAAAGAAGGGCTTTATTCTACCTAACTTTGGATACTTCCTTACAGTGCCTAAGCGAGGAGCTCCGCTGCGCTAGACAGCCACTTTCAACTTCTAGTAAAGAAACGATCTGATTTACTATGTAGCATCAAGTGATGAGAAAGTAACATTTAAGATGATGAGCTCTTTTAAGAGTCCTTCTGATGTAAAAACAGAACCTGTAAAGAATATCGATAAGGTTATCAGATAAAAAATATTACTATGACATTACAGAAAAGAAAAAGGAACGCCAGCCTAGTAAATAACTTGTCTAAGGTTATGTAGCAATTTAGTGCCAGAGATGAGAAGAGCCAGACTGGCCAGGTCCCTGACCAGCTACTTACCTGAATGACCAGCCTTCCTCGCCTGTGCATATTAGTTTCAAGAAAAGGCTACATAGAGAAAGTGGCTCTGCTCCTCAGTAACAAGAATTACCCATGGATACACGTGACTAATGGGCAAATAAGATATTAATTCTCTTGGAGCATGAGGTTTATAGTCCATAGGATCAGGCCACAAACTTGCAACAATACGAACCTATGCATCTATCACTGTATTAGGCTTCTTCTCTCAGTAGGAACTGCAGTCTAGCAAAGTACTGATTCTGGCATTAGGTAACAGTAGGGTAGAGAATGGAAGAAAATAACACCTGTGATAATCATCGCATATTCTTTACAATATGTTTCAATTTCAATGATAAAATATAAAGTTATACACCAATATTATCCAGAAAGATGCATCATAAATAGTTATGAGTCACATTCACTCAACTAGAAAGAGAATGAAAGTAGTCATTCAAATCAGTCAGAAACAGGATAAGATCTCAATTTAAGACGTTTGAACAAATACATACAATCTGGACTGGTTTCAAATTCAAACTTGCGGCTGTTTGTCCCATATCCAGCTGCAGTTCGGGCTCGAATTTGGAACACGTAGGTGGTGTCAGGTTTGAGGCCATTGATAGTAACATTGGTGCCTCTTGCTCTTAGAATAGTATAACTTGTCTCTTGTTCCTGCTTTTGGGAAGAGAAATCATCACATTAAAATCACACCCTACAATAGAAGCAAGAGATGGCATAAAATTACYATAAAATACCTGGAGAGCACTACCATGTTTTGAGTATTTAAAGCCTAATGACAGCTTGTGCAGCTATTCATTTTCAATCAACTAAAAATCTGTTGATTAGCAAGAAATTTAAATCATTAGAGCTTCTATAGCCTCTTACTGTAAATCAAATACTAGACGTGCTAAATATATGACATTTCATTAAATGGCTTTGTACTGTATTTGTCCACAGCCTGCAATACGACAAGAAAATAAAGATCAAGGCATTATTTAAAAACCATAAACCAGATCTGCCTACTGCACCAAACTGGAAGACGTAATAGGCCAATTTAGAGCTTTTAGGGCCTTGCAGAGCTATTGCAGGACCCAGTTTTTATTGCCTTGTGTTTTATAAGGCAGTGTTTACCCTTTACAACAGACTGAACAGAATTCTACTCAAACTCCTTACCTTAGTTCTGTGAACAAGCTAATATAACTGGTTTACTATTATGCCATAAAAACTAAGAGCTTAATGCATCAATCCTCATTTGGGCAAAACCCCGCTGAACTTGCTCTTGAGTGAGGCTTAGGCTTTAGTAGTCAGAAGGACATATATGATCGCTTCTTACTGCTTTTTGCCAAAGAGCAAAATGTGTGCCTGATAGAGATGATACGACTCACAGCTACACTTTGCTTAACAAGAACATATTCCTGATATAATGAATTTTCATATAAAATAAGAAATAGACCACTTGCTAATTTAGTAAGTTTGGATACACTTCCACACTGTGCAAAAAYCTAATTCTGATGAAAATATGTCTCAGTCCCATTGTAATCACATTGTCTAAAATTTTAAACATGCATTTGAGGATATTGCTTATATTACTAAAGCCATCCTGAACCAAAAGAGCAGTTGGGCCTCCTAAAAATGGCAGCTGGAACTGCCTCAGGGAAAATCTTGGACAGTAGCCACACACGTGGGGAACTGCGAATCTCAGTTGGTTAGGTTCACAACGATGACCATTTTTTATTTTGGAGGTTTGGGGGGTTTCATATGTTGCCTTGTTGCTTTGAACAGTCTAAAATACACCAGAGTTTTGCCTGGTTGAAGGTTGAATTGGACTTAATCTATGTTGAATGCAAAGAGTCTCACCTGATTTCTCCTATGTTTTATGATACGGTATTTGCTTGCAAGCTGCTGCGCTTCTGACTTTGACAATAGTATACTTAGTGCGGAGGCACCTGCAGTGAGGTTAGAACATATTCTGCGTATTCTGATTGTCAGAGTCAGCTCATCCTTCATAGGAACTATATGAACAGTGACTAGAGCTATTTTACTCTGTTTGGTCTGCAGTGCTGTCTAACGTACAAAAGTTAGGCATAGTCCAAGTTGCTAGGCTGACACTGGRAACTATTCACTTTCATGCTAAAGAACCTCAGTATCCCATTCTTGGCGATCTCTAATACAGACAGAACCAGAGATATTCACACTATAGTCAAGGAAATTACCAGATTCTGCACACAGTATTTAACATTATGTACATTGGTAAACACAYTGGAAAAAAAAATGCTAAGCCTGTACCTAAAAGTTACCATCCAGAATCAAAACCTTAAATGGGATGAAATAGACCTATTCTTCAAAGAATTACTTCAAAAGCCTACATCATGAGCTGTTCTCTGCACATTATGGATGAAAAGGAAATCAGTATTAGATTTTTTACACTATTGTTTTTTGATCCTTCTCTGAAAAAGTTGTACTTTGGGGGGAAAAAGTTTTCAGGAAGATATTCTCAGGAGCTAACAGGTTTCTCTAAAATAGGTATTTTTGCAGTAACAAAAGCCTAGTATTTTAATTTGCAGACTTTGCTTTTACTACCTCATCATTCAGTTGAATACTATTCTAATTTCAAAGACATAACAATCTTATCTTTAAAATACAAAATCTTTTGTGTATGTTATGACTGGACATTCATTTTGATCTCACTTCAGGCTGCTTTTACAAAATGCAAACATTTCCTTTTTGTGCAGATACATACCTGCAAGGGAATATATGGTCATGGCCACGTCTGCTAATAATCCTCAATGGAACTTGGAAAATAAATGTTTAAAACAATGGTATGGAGGATGTCACAGTATCTTAGTTTACAGTAAGCTTTTTAGGCACAGATTTTCTAAGTCATTTTTTTATGTTAATAGCAATCATATCAGTGAAACACCACATAAAAGCCCAAGTTTATCTTTCCTACGGATGAAGTAAAACTTCAGAGATACAGCACTATAGCTGCCATAAGCAGAAGGAATACACAAAAAGGAGAGCCAGTCTTTGCCAAGCAGAACTTTAATCAAACACTCAGTTTGATGATGAATTTGAAATTGGATGCTCAATGTATATTCTTCTTGAATATTTCTTTATAGTTTACTAGACACAATCTCTAATGGGAAGAAAATCCTACTACTGTGTCTCATACATAGGAAATTTTAAATTTTTAATCTCTGTTCTACAAAAGTCGTATTTTGGATATATTTAATATAGTGGCAGTGCTAGTGACAGCAAATGGTATGTCCTGTTTCAGATAGTACTGTAAGTGTTTATATTATATGAGGAAGAACATTGTACATGTCAGCTGCAGCTTGTACACTTGCCAGGCTAAAAAGATATTATATGTCTTAGAAAAATCCAGTTGCAATATTGTTTCCTCTTCATGCTGGGTATGAACTGTTCATCAAAAAACAGAAAACTCTGTTCTCAGAAAACTCATGGAGAATACCTGGCCTACCCTCCAAGCCAATACACACAATAATAAGAGTTTAAAAGCAGCTAATATATTTGCATACAGTTTACTTTTTCAGCCTCAGAAAGATCACAAACTGGACATAATTATTTATTCATTTGTTTTAATCAACCTGCTGAGCAGGTGATTTCAATGATGGCAAATGCAAACCTGCTTTAGTAACACAAGGCTGCAATTAAATTTTACCCATTGTTTGGAATAAAACTTCAGCTTAATACAGTGCATGCAATTTAGTTATCCTAACTGTTACCCATATATTTAAATGAAGAAATGAATACTTCATATGTGTGGTATTTAGAAGACAACTTTTTTCGTATCAATGCATGGTAAGATCCTTCCACAGAACACAACTGTATGAGAAAGAAAAATGATGAAAGAKAGTATCTTCTTGTATAAGAAATACGTATTAGGAGAACAGTTGGGAAGTTGAGACCTTTGAAGTTGATTTCTGCTATATGGTGCACTTTGACTGTTGTACTGCCTTTAACAACATAAAATATTATGTCTTACCATACAATATAAATGCCTACGTTCCACCTACTATTCAGTTTTGTATTTGAAACAGGACTTTCTTTTTTATATATATTTTGAATACCTGGTACCTAGCTGAATAGCCTCATAACCATGCTTTGGTTTTATAGTAAATACAATTCTATTCCCACCAATGGATCATAAAAACTGTCACTCCCATTTCGTAGTGTTATGTATTAAAACTCAATAGGTGAATTTCAAAAAGTTAAAATAGTTTACTACAACTGTAGCCTCTAACTTACCTAGAAAGATCACAAAAAGCTTTATTTTTCTTGATTACACAAGTGAAATTGCTGGTGAAAAAACCTAAATAGGTTAATTGAACTTGCAGAAAATAAATACTTTTCACATACTTTATGCCATTGTAATGCACAAGATAAACTACACGATGTTATCATTTAGATAAGGGAAGTCCGATTTCTGTTCCAAATTTAGCTTAACATTTACGTCAATAACATTTAGTTGTCCATGAATAACAATTGTTCTTGGAAGCCTAACAAAGTCAAGCAAAAATTTGCATGGAGAAGGTGCACAACAGAATTGGACTGACCTGTAATAATCTATTAACACTGTATGTATTACTTCATGAATAATTAGGAAAGGTATTGGCAGTAAAAACAAGCAGGAAAGGAAACAACGGCTTAACGTGAAACACCTACCAGCAATCACGTAAGACTTGTCAGGAGAAATACCCAGACTGCTAACTGGGAAAGCCTTATTTCCTGGCACCTGCCACTTAACAGCACTGTTTTCAAGACGGACAGGACCAAGATGATTTCGGAAGCAGAAAATCAGAAAGACTGGATCAGTTTACAAAGAACACACTTATTTCAAAAAGGAGGTGCGAGAAGGGGCTGCTTACAGATCTCAGCCTGACAAGCTGCATCTTTCTAAGTTSTCCGACGAACGAAGAGTACTAATCCAGTACAGGCTGGCCTGCCTTTAGGTAAGTTTAACATGTGTAGATTAGTACTTTTCAACCTTTTTCAATTTGCAGACTTAAAAAGCACGGTGGATTAAAGCCTCCTGACAACAGATTTGCTTTTCTTAGTTACCTTTCACAAACCCCGAGGAATAGGCTTCCGACTCCCTAAGGGGCTGCAAACCACACATTAAAAACATGGGTGTCAGGGGGTTGTTTTTTAAAAACCCTTTTGCTCTAAATGGTCTGGCTGTTGTTGTTAAGCAGTCGGTTCTTTGCTTTAAGAAAGCTGTCTGCTGCATACGAACTCTTGATCAGAGACTTCAAAGGGAAGAAACACATGTGCAAGATCAGCCTCAGAAGACTGGCTGTCTGATAAAGCTGTCTTGTATCAACCCGTTCTCTGCAAGACCGACTGCTTCATAAGGCAGGATAGACACACTGGGAATAGCAGCCACATGCTCAGTCTGTGCATACAATAGTACTGGAAGGTACAATTGCATCGAATAAAGCAAGTCAACTTCAGTGTAGAACCACGATTAAAACACTGAAAAAAAACAAACACACAAAACCACTCAGTCATTCACTCAAAATGAATGAAATGCTCACACAGGGAAAAAATCTCTACCTTGGGAGTGACTACCCCCAAATTAATCTAACACTACGATAAGCAACGCTGTTGAGTATTATATCCTACAGCCCACCGAACAGTCTCAGGAAAGGCGTTCCAATTGCAAAGACTGGAGATGAGGTTGAGAAGAGGCTGCCACAGGTCTCCAGAAACAAAGTTACAGCCAACAGCAACAAGAGCAGCCACGTAGGTCTCAAATGAAGTGGATAATAATGGAAATGAATACTCCAGCCCATGGAAAACAGGTTGAAGTTCTGGGGTATTTCAGATGTAGGCTCTTTGCGATGCAAATAGCTCTTTGACTATGAAATACTTCCTACTGAAAAGTAATATCTCTGATACTACTGACTGATTTATGACTGGTTCTCCTTTACTTCTCCTCARACCCAAGATCTGGACTTGATCCTGTCCTCATTGAAATTAATAGAAAAAGCACAAAGTGAACTGGCAATAGAAAGACCATCTAAAAGCTACTGCTTTCTAAAACAAGAATAAACCAAAATGATTTAGGAAGCTTTTTTCCTCCCTTTTATCAGTAATACTGTGTCCACTTAGATTTTTACCAAGTTCTGTCAAAGTTCAAGTGCTCATCAAAAATCCTCCAAAATCAGATGGCTTATTAATGGACTATCAATATTACACTGTCCCACTGAAAAGTTTCATGAGGAAGCTTTCTAAAGGCCAGCTGAATAGCTGTGGATACCAGTTTCTAAGTATTACCTGGTACATACGAGGTATAAGCCTGACTTCTATACTTTGGAAGTARAAGAGAATTTAAAAGTAAAACAGAACTTACTCAATGGCAGATTTTCCTTGGTTTGCAGTTATTTAGATACATGTTATCAAGAATTCAGCTATTCATGAGAAGTGGGATGTTCCACAGTGTGAACTATTCACTAAAAGGATAGTCTGCCTCTTTTCCAGATCATCTTTGTGCTACAGGGAAGCACATGAATCTATGAACGCTGACAAAGTAATGTATAAACACTGTCAGCACAATAGAACTCAGTAAATACACTGTAATCGGGGAGGGGGGAAAGATGTTTATATCTTCTCTGTATTATTTCTATATTTGTTCTGAAGCATTTTGTGATGAATTTGGTAGACAGCACTGCTTAATAGTTTCACTTCATATATTCAGGATGACCTCCTTGCTAAAAATTAAATAGTTTTAACACTTAGCACCACTGAGAAGGAACGCAAGTGAATAGGAGCGTCTCTGAATCCTTAACACAGGAAAGATGTAATAATTTCATTAGAATAGTATGAGCACAACCTCCTCCCCCCCCCCATTTCAATCTTTCTTCCCACCTTTTCATAGTATTTGACCTCGTAGTCCAAGATGATCCCATTTGGATGTTCAGGTTCTTGCCAAGACAGAGACACACTGTTCCTGGATGTCCGGTCTTTCCTAATTATTGTGATGGGGGATGGAGCTGTAAAGGAGTGGAGAGAGGAGGGAAGAGAGTTGAGTTTATCTCTGTTCTAATCCTTGGCAAAGAACATTTTTTCTGTTTAAAAGGTTCATGAGCATAGGTCTGGATTTGTGTCAACATTCAGCAGCTGGATTATAGTCCTGGCACACATGCCTTAAAGCGTACTGGCCCGAAGGAAAACGAACCCAGATTTTCTGTTAGATGGATGGACTAGCAGCAAGATGGTAGATGGTTTCAATCTGCTACTACAGCGTAAGCAATGGAAAACATTTGATACATTAAAAAGAGAACAAAATAACAGTACTACCTACTTGTTGTAATGCTGAAGTATTATTATTACCAGACCCTGCAGAACTCTGATAACATTTTCATACACAACTGTAAAACAGTGCTGGAGTGCATTATGCACAAGGAGTTCCTGCTATCCRCAGCTAGTAATGATCAGTAAAGCCTCTTTTATAATATTATGTGGTAGGCTCCCCAGATACAAATATATACACTATTTCTCTACCACATTTCTTTGAAAATGAAATTCGAAGGAAAAAAGCTAAAATCTAAACTGCAAAATAATCTCATTCCTGATCTGTATTAATCACAGTTAGGCATGACAATCAACTGCATACCACAAATTCACCCACAACCTAAAACTTGGAAGTATCTTCAGTGTTTCTGGAAAAGAAAATCATCATTATCTACGATTCTCTAAGATCATTTTGTCTTTAGACCACCCAGTTCTAGGCCTGGTTTTGGAACAGCGCGTAGGTTTCCTRGACTCACTGAGGATATGCAAAAGAATTTTTCCTTCCTTCTTTTGGGTTGGCTTCCCACTCCAAATGCCTCTCTTTCATGGTTTTGGCCAAGCTTCATCAGAAGATAACTTGCAGATCACACATTAAAGGTTGTAACTGTCATTTTTTAAAATTCTTTTACTAATAGCYTTTTATCTTACTGTGTAAAACAAATGTGTTTATAAGTTCACATTGTGCTATCCTAATAAAAAGGCACTAGCTGATCTAAACAACTTAATTTCAGCTGAATCTTATGAAATTTTTACTGTTCATATAAAAACTAGTTGTACTTTTCAAGCATTACACATTTGCATGCACTAACCAGTGCTCTTTGTGTTTGRGTTTTCATTCCTACAAGAGATCTTCCAAAAGCCAGAAAAAAAAAAAAACAGTTCTAATTTAAACAATATTTTTTTAAAAAAGCATGCTATATTTGATTTTGCTWAACTTCATCAAAGTATGTTTTCTAGTCTTGAGTCACAATCTAAATGTTGACATCCTCCTTTAATTGACTGGAGAAAGCTGCATCCACCCACACAAGCACGTATGTATATACACACTCTCATATCCGCTCCRGGCAGAAAGAGCCACACATACTCTGAAAAACATTTTTACGTGCCACCCAGTTTGAAATACCTTCCCTAAAACATTGAAAAGGAAAAACATTAAGGAAGAAAATCCTCTATTTTTTCCAACAGGAATAATTTATCCTGAAGTTACATTACTGAATTCAGATTTTAGTGTTTCGGGTTTTTTTTGAGTGAAATGGGAAAGAGCCTCTTGATTTTATTCAGACTCACTAGATCTATGCTTGCTGAAAAGTATTAGGGCAAGGTATACAGTACTGGTTTGTAATGAAAATCCTTCTGTAACTCCACTCAGACTTAGGTGCAAACCACTGCTGGAGCCAAAATATCAAGTGGCTAACTGGCTGGACTGCTCTACCATAGCCAGCTTTATGTTAACTCATATAGTCGTGGCTTGCTGCCTCCATGCTCTGGGAAGTCATTTTTATGTCTTTTTTATAAGTCAGGCTATTTATCATTTTTTGTATTTGAACAGAGTGCCAAGCCCAGTACTCCAGCTGGTAACACTTCCCATTAAGGTAACATTAATACAGATTTTATGAATAATTAATATATGATTAACAGAAATGGCTTTTCCCCCTAATAAATTATGGTAATTTGCGCTATAACATGCTCTCTGGCTGAAATGATCTTATATGCTAAAATACAGATGTGCTTTAAAAAAGCTTTCTTCTAACACAGTATTAATTATTTTAAGCTCATATACACACATCTTTGCAGATCCTACCAATAACATATTTCATAGCAGTTTATCAGAAAAGTGGCCGCTCTTCAGTTATCAATAACATTATAAAATGTTCATATAGCTCTTCTAAGCCTTGGGGTTTCCAAATCTGCTTAGAAATTGTACATACGTAGTGCTTAAAAGAGAGAGCATCCCATTCCATAGGCAAACRGAGGGGAGTTGGAGAATCACTGTGAACAAAAAGTTTCATGGACTTTTAATTCTATGCATAGAACAGATCTGAGCTCCACCAGATGATTCCGCCAGCTTCTGAACCTTTGACTCTATGACAGTATATATTCTAAATAYGTTTAAGCCAGCTTACTTTGACTATAATGGTGACAGAAATTACCCAGTCTTAAAGCATTAACCTTGAGTGCATAAATGTTTTTTCCAGACATTTCAGTGGTGGACTACCTATTTCTAGAGGATAAGTCACACTACTCATGTTCAGAGGGGAAGATATTTGTAATTTATTTTTTWAAATCATCCTATATACTACCTTTTAACATCTTGTTTAACCATTTTTTATCACCTTGTGTATCATCTGAGCATTTTAATTTTGAAGCATATCTGATGTTACAAATAAACATCCAATATTGTGGAATAGATTTCAATATTTTGCTACTGTTCCCATCACCTCTGTGCATTCACTTTGGATTTTACAAGCAGTAATTGACTTTGATGTCTCTCTTCATTTCTGTTGCACWAAACATCCCTGGACATCCCTCAGAAGAGTCTCTTCTAGATGCTGATCCCCCTCTAGCATTATTTCAGGCTTTGGGCTCTTCCAAACACATACAGAATTGAACTCCTTTGCTTCCAGGATGAGCTCAGTGCCAGGATGTTCCTTCTGCAAGAAGAGGAGTAGCAGGGGAAAAGGATAAATCTTAAACTAAGCATCCCCAGTAACCAGGCTTGCGTTTCCCCCACTGGCAGAGGGAAGAGAAGTACTGCTCAGTGACAGCCAGAGCACCAGCACTGGCTTTCCCAAAGCATATTCCAATATAAGCAAAGAGACAGAGGTCACCTGGCTATTCTGCTCCCCTGTACCACTGAGGTCTTTGTCCATACACCCTAAACTGTTTCTTTGCTTATGTCTAGAACTGACTCCTCTATTAACAGAAGAACATGAGCCAGTGGCCCTTTGTTAGACCAAGAGAAGATACAGGCAAAAATTTTCAGCACAGCATGTGGCATAAGCTTTCCCTGTYGGTCTTCAAGAAACTGGACTGTTACAGTTTCAAATCTGAATTCAAACATTTTTATTTTTCTACTGCATCTGTCAGACATAGGTATGAAAGATCCCTGAACCCTAATTTAACAAATCATCTTGTTCAGGACACTGCTTTGCTCAAATCTACTTCAGACAATCGAGTTGGTAGCTGGAGACATGGTAGAAGTTAAGGTGACCTATATGAATGTATTTTCCTGCATAAGGGTAGTCATATTACAATAGAAATGCTTTTGTGACCTGAGCCCTCACCTCAGGTTCTGAGTGTCTTGACATTTAACTGTGGAATTAATCTTTTTTTGTACATACCCCTAGAATATAGGTTAATAAATCAAAAAGTATAAACTATGTCTTGAGATATATATTTATTTTCCTTTATTTTATTTCCTTGAGTGTTCTTGAATATGTCCTCTGAAGCAGAAAAGGGCTAGTTGCAATTAACTCACTGAAGGTACGTCAACGTCAGAACAACTATTTCTGGCCCAAAGGAGCCTACATTTTCTACAAGTTGTTCCATAACAACTAATCCTTCCCTCTCACCAGAATGGCTGAGCTACAGTATTCTACTATTTCCTTTGCAGAATCTGAAAGTCCAGAAAAGAGAGGAATAGAAATCAAAGGAAGTTAACATTATAAACCCTTAAWCAATGAAGATGCCACCATAAGCAGTAATGTATATAGTCTTCAGTCCTTTGAATGAGGAAGAGGGAGCCTGAGAGCTTCCTGTTTCCTGAAGACCATTAAATAACTGCAGTACGACAAGATTAAAGTCAAAAGCATGCTACAGAAAGGAACAGAGGTACTTCACGTTTAGAATATCTATTTTTCATCATACTTCCAGGATTTTTCTTTCTTCAAGTAAAAGACAATTAGACTGTGCAACAACAGAATGCTAGAACAAGTATTTTAAATGGCTGCAGCTCCTRTTGTCAAAATAATTTTCTAAGTCTAGCAAAAAATGGCACAACATAAAGGTATTTTTACACAAAAAGAAAGAAATTATTTGAAATTATCTTCATTATTAATGTATCAACATCAACACGCTAGATTAATTTACCATTCAGGAAACCCTTGTTTCAAGGTAAAAAGGAGAGTATTTTTTTACACTAAAAAGTTGAATAAACACCATTTCAGTGACTGTTGAATAAACCATCATATATCTCCATGTATTTAATTTTTTATTGCTGTTCTGATCAATGAATTAATACTTTTAACTTCCTCATTATTTTTTTTTACTTTTTATAACTTTTTTTTTATATACACTTTTTATAATTAACTTCATATGTGGGTATAACCTGAGAGGTTAAGCCATCTTCTGTAAGAAAAAAAATGTTTATTCTCAACAGTCATATGAAATGCACACAGAGCCATTTTTATGCCTCAGATGGTTATTATTTATATGGTACTACAGTCTAACTGGCTTATGACTAGTTTAAGCAGTTAATATGAACATTCAAAACTCCCTAGAGTTACAAGGGGAAATGTACTTTGAGCACTCAATGTTGTTAGGTAGCATTTGCGGCAACTGCGAATGTGGATGTTGAAAAGCTAACGAATGCAATGATCCAGGGAGCTTAGATTCACAAGTGTAAAAACCTCCTCACTCATGACTATTAAAGGTGCAAGGAAATAACATGAAGGATGTAGCAGAGAGGACAATAAAACTCTGCTCAAATTGATTTCCCAGAGAAACTGACCCCAACAGATCATCTGTTTTCCTCCAGTTTAATAGCAGCTGTACATAAATCTCCTTATTGACTTTTTCTTATTCTGTGGTTATTGTTTTCATATGTGACTGGCCTGCAGATGTACACACTKGAAGAAAATTCCCTGTTCTGTGACAGAGAATTCAGTATTAATTCTGGGAAGCCATGTGTGTACAACTGCTGAAATATTTAGAGTCATGTCGTTCCTTGCTTTGGTCTCTAGATCGGCAAATTAAATTTTAAGGAAAGCCTGGTAGAGTCCTCCAGGATTTCATTCTAAAATTACCATAGTTTGCTCACCTCCAGCTTCCAGTCGCAACCAGCTATCAACATCAGAGATGAAAATATTCCAAGTTATATGGAAAGATGGTGCTCAAGAACATAATCTGAGCCAACAGAACCAACTCTATTACCTAAATTGCAACTTCTTCCACACTGTTGAATATGTTCATTATTTCGTTTTATAGAAATATGATGTTTAAATCTAATCCTGGTATTTTCATTCGATATAATGTATAACTTTGCTTTCATGATGCCCCTAGAGGGTAATATAGAAGCAAGAATAGTAAATAAATTAAGACCATAATCTGAGAATTAAATCTGTAGCCTCTAATGCTAGGATCCACTGAGACCCAACCCCAAATCTCTGAAATTCAAATCACAAAAGCTATTCTACAAGTCAAAGTGGAAAGATCAATGTTTGATTGCATAAACTGATCTTTCCCTTAGAGATAGTTTCTCTAGAAAACTGGAGTCACATTCATAAAATAAAGGTATGTGAAAGGACTTACCCTGGTACAAGCATTAGGCACCCATGCAGTGTTTAGTTCAGTCCAGCATGGCTAATAATGCTTCACATATATATTTCATCCACACGTGGAGATCCCAACAGCTGAGTTTTTCTGAGCCAGCCTTGTACTTTTGGACTTACTCTACCATTCCACTATTAACTACTGCTCAACATGTGAAATAGTCATAAGTAACAAGTCACAAATCTGTGTGATGACGTCATAGCTCCACGACACAATCATATTAATATATGATTTCTGTATGAACTCCTATCCTTCTCCTTGGATTCTTTACATCACTAATGCATAGTCTGTGGACTAACGTCTAACCACTGTTTGTCATAGAAGATTACTCACAGAAAGCAGGAGTTGCACTATTTGAAACCTTCTTTGTTTAGGTTATTATTTACTTTCTTCATTAAGTGCAGTTAAACATGCTGCCACCCTATATACTGTTCTGCTAAAACAAGTAATTGCCAGGTTAATCACATAAGCACATTCCAAAGAAGGCACAGTCAGGACCTTGTTGTCAGGTGCCTCACAGGGCTTCTGGAAGAAGGAGGAAACAGCTACATTTTAACAACATTTTGGAAACCTGCTAAACTCTACACATTCCTCTTCCAGATACAATTACCCACCTCTTGAATGTGTGTGCAGACAGAGTCCTTTTGCCCTTTAATCTCCAGGATATGTAGTTAAACTAGCATAGTACTTTTGTATGTGCTCTTGCACCTTTTTTTTAAGYTGTAGCAGACTCAATATATTTTTATGACTTGCACTGTAAAACGTCATCTGATTCTACAGCATCATTAAGTGACTGTCAGAGAAGAGAGTGCGCCTTTCTTGTCACCAGAATCAGGAATAAAGCAGTCTGTCAAGCCAACAGCAAGAGGCCCATGCCAATGTACAGGACCCTTACACTGAATCCAAGTTGCCCCTTAGCTGAATATAGAAATAATGAAATGGGTGAAAAGGTCCACTATCAAGGGCTGTCAAGATCTAGGAGTTTACAYGAGTCAAAAGAGAACAAAGTGGATAGGATAAACAGAAGCAGGTTAACTTTGGATGATACAAGGCTGCGTATGGGAGCACATTCTGTTCTCAGAAAGTCTGGTTTTGGCTGTAACTCAAGCTTTTTGCTTAAAATCCTTCTAAAGGTATTCTCCAGCCCTGACACAGACAGTGGGGTATGCATGTGGGGACTTTTTACAGCAAAATTAATGTATATTATACATTAATATACAAAAATAGTGTGTGTTATTTTCTTGGACAGATCTAATTTGGATCTTCAATCAAAATAAAGTTAAATTTAAATCACAGTAAAAAAACCCACACTTTAAAAACTAGCTTATTCACGATTATTATAATGGATGACTTCCTGCCTTATGGCAGATGTACTCAAATACATCTGGAAGCTAGTGGCCTGTAACCTGTGGTTATAGACTCCAGAGTGACTGCAGGCATTGCACAGGTGACACAAAGGAAAGAAGGAAGAGCTGCGAACTGAAAAAGGGAAAACAAGCAGCTTCAGCAGGAATTGTAGTAAAAGGCAGCTGCTYGCTTTCACTCTCAAGTGCAGAGAAAGGCAACCTTCTGGGCAGCAGCTGTCACTGGACAAGAGATTATCAGAGCTTCTTTCTTACTCTTACAAATAAATTTTAAATTAAATGCAAACTTCATTATGTGTTGCACATTCACATTCTCATCTCTTCCTCTTTTTATTAAAAGAGATAACAAATGCCTTCCACAGAGCAAACAATGTTAAGACTTACTCATATGTTTAACACGTGTTTAATAAATCATGGAAACGCCATGTCCATGTGGGAAGTATCAGGCTGCACAAGGCACTCACTTCAGAAACTGAAAATTATGGTGCCATGGTGTTCACAGCTGTTATTTCAGAGGAGAGAAATGCAGTATATGCTTTCATAAGGATTCAGCCCAAAGGTACTCACAATACAAATGTTATTCTTTCTGTTCTCTGTTTGAGATGGTGATGGTGGGAGCTTCTCAATACTTCATATTTTTCATTCAATGTTTTTAAAACCATATCAGTTTAAAATAAACAGTTTTGCTTCGCCTTCCCTACCCCATTGTTATATTACTTTATAGTATGTTACAGCCTCAAGTTTCCTGGTGTGAAGTTTTCACAAAGAATAATTTATTCACCATGACTGTGACATCAGCTGTTGGATGCTAAGTAGCCTTTTGCTTTCCATGAAAGTAAACTTATCATCTCTGCCAGAGAAATTCTATCCACAGTTCATGAGGTATATTTAAGAACCATCTCTAGGAATACCGGTATCTAAAACTGAAGAAGACAGGGGTGCCCAGGTAAGTGATTTCAGCTCTTTAACCAATCTGTCCGGAAATTCCATTGGAGTTTTTCAGCCYGGTCAGAAAACACTGCAAATGGAAATAATCCTTCTCAAACTCCATTGCCGGTCATTCTTGGGTACGTTCAGAGATGGCTTTGGACCAATTGATTCTGCAAAGGTTAGCTAGGACACGAATATCTTTGATGGAACGGGCCTGGAAAGYGATCATGTCTCCTTTCATTTTCTTTTTGGATTTTTTGGTGATTTTAGTGTTGTTTGTTTGTTTTTTAACAGTTTTTTTATATAGCACCATAATTTACAAAGAATGCTAAAAAGAAAACTCCGTTAGAATGAGACATTGTAAGAAGAAGAAAGAAACAAAGAAAACAGACTTCCCTGAGGGATTTCTCGTGTCAAGCTAACAAATTCTAAGGGCACTCATTTCACACACTGAGAAGATGGGACTAGCACAAAAAAGAAGTCTTTGATGTTCAGAACAAGTTCTATTAGCTTCAGAGAGTATCTGTCCTCATGAGCTGAATGACATCCTCAGCCTCAGATCAGCTTATATACTTGGTCTTACATGTATAAGAAGATTCCAGCACAAAAGGGTGCATAACTTCAAAATTATAATTTTTATATTTAAATGTTATTTAAATAAATATTAGATAATACAGGCATTAATAATTTCCCCAATAATTTGGGGTCATAGCCTTCAAACCCAAAGAAACAGATAACATTTATTTCCATTTGTTTTTCTAAGTCCTCACCTTTGAAATTGCGGAGAAGCTTCAAGAAGCAAGGGAAATTGTTTTTTGYTTACAATCAAGAGGAATGCAGATAATTTCTCTCAGCAATGATTCAAAATACTAGCATGGACASAGAAGTTCAAGGGAATATTATTTAATTGAACGCTAAGCATCTTGTTCATGTGTATTTCTCTAATTTTATTATTTTATTAAACCAAGATATGAAATTAGAATCCACATGCAACCTTATGTTAAAGATTGTAACAGAAGCAGTAGAGAAAAATCTAGGACTCTTAATTACCATTATCCTCTGATGGATGATTAAAGCTCTACTATGACTTTTGAAAAAGGTAAAGTAGGTAGCTAACAGCATTAAAAGTGAAAAACACTGGCTGGAGGAACATGCTGAGCCACAAACTTCACCTTTGGACTTTCTCTAAGGTCATGAGTGTTCACACAAAGACTGCGCAGAGAAGAGACCAACGTACATCACAAACTTTGAATTCTCAGCATAACTTCCTTGACATTCAGAGTAAAGGGATCAAAGGCTGTGAATGCAGATCATCTCTAGCTAATAACAGGCTATGCATGGAGTGACATTGCTAAAACACTTTCCTTTTATATCCCTAAAGGAGGAGTGCTATCAAGTTAAAATGATCCTTGAATAGCCTCTGGGCTAAATTGCAAAACACATTTGAAGAGCATAAAATCCTTATTTATGCCAGGAATGTTTGAAACTCAAAAGATAAATGTCATTCAAAAAACAAGCATGTTGCAGGTATCCAGTACGTAATGGGGCACAGCTGTAATAACAGTCAATGAACCAGAGACTCACTACATCATGTCATCAGCTCACTTCTAATAAGTCCATCTTCTTGTCCTTTTTATAAGGACCATAGGGAAAGAAAGAAACATATCACGCACCAAACATCTGTGGCTTTCTCAAACTGTGTCTCCTAGAAGATATATCTACTTAAGGGACCTGTCTTAGGATAAAGATTGCAAAGTGCATAAAACCCCTTCTAAATATGGATTTTATTTAAACAGGGAACATCATACATTGTATGTGAGTTGGTGGAAAGAGTGCAGTCCAGCTTAATAAAATAAAGAGCGAGTGCACAGCCAGTGTCACAGTTCTTTCAAGTAATTGAATATATATATCCAAGTAAAGCTTTGTGCCCAATCTGGCACTAAATTCAGTCCCTTGAAACACCAGATTTTGAGCAAACTGAATTCAAATCCTGAGGAGGTTTCAACAGGCAAGTGAGTCCTTGTTTACAACAAATTTGAAAAACTTTTACTGGATTTYTTCCCTGTTTTAAATGCTTACCTCAAAGTTGAACATAAACTGATGGCTTGAAAGTTTCAGTCTGCATACGACAAATGTAGAACAAGTTTTTACAAGCAGCTGTGTCTACCGTTTAAGACTCTTCTTCCCAACAATGCTGATCTCCGTACTCAGTAATCAAATTTGTTCTCAAGCTTCTCTGAATATTTTTTGATCCTAGCTCCTCGTATGAATTCCGTAGTGCATTTACTGTTACGTTCTCCTTTAACAAACTCATCCCTTTGTTTTTCAGAACTACTGAATTTGACAGCTAATATATTTAAGGAAAAGATTTCCTTTAAGGAAAAGAATTTCTCTAATAAAAATATATTTGATTCARTGTACAAAGCAGACTGGACTGTGTGTTTACATATGAAGAAAACAGCTGGTTGATGTGTTTTTACCACAATGTTATTCATTAACCTCAGAATAAATGAAAGAGAGAAACCTGGATTACTGAGTCAGCTTCAAGAATTGATACTGCCACACCTAAGAGCACATGCACAGCTATTATTTAGTCATCTGCTTTCCTACACTTTTTCATGTGCAGTTTAAATGATTAAGCAAGAACAGGCTAAATGAATTATTCAGTTTTGTAGGTTTTAGAAATATGAAAGCTAAAGGGAGGAGACTCCTGATAATCAGACTACTTCTTCTCTTTTAGGGACCCCCAAATGAATCAATGCATATGTGATGTWTTTTTCTATTATTACTCTTTATACTGCAGCTGTGCACAGATGTCTCAATTTGAATCAAGGGACTTTTACTCTCTATAAGCCTCCCATATGAAGAGAGCTGGGCAGAGAAGGCAATGAACATTTTACAAGTGCAGAACTGAAGCACTGGGAGACCAAAATGCAGATTTAGGCACTTTTTACTCACTTAATTGAAGAGCCTAATCACTTTCTATAGTCATTACTAAAAGACTGACATCTCTAGGCAGGTTTTAGCCCACAAAAAAGCCCCTAGTGTTTCCTTTACATTTCATTCTACAGCAGGCAGAGATTCCTACTTATAGTCTGAATTTGTCCGCAACAGTCAAATCCTATATGGATTATGTGGAAGAGCTGGTTCCAATATTCTCTGGGTATCTTCAACTGAGGAGAGTACGAGGGAACTCATGTTAGAACATATCCCCTTTGTTTCTCTCCTGATGTTAGGGCAAATGTGATAGCAGAAAACTCTTTAGAATCAATTTAGTACYGACACAGGCTTATCATAGCTGAACTCAGTTGCTATCACCATTCTCTGCTGCACTGTTGAGACCCTGGTTTACAAGGCCTTGTTTAAGTCCTTAGGAACCAACCAAACAAACCTCAAATTACTTTTAAAGCTTTCATCCCATGCCTTTAGCAACTAAAAGAAAATATTAYGAGCAGCCATGTAATAAAAACCTGTGGTATTAAATCTCAAAGTATGGGCACCAGCATGGGCATATTTAGAAAACCATAATTATTGTCATTCAATTTTCTTGCTACTAATTATTTTGCTGGAATGCTGGACTCCATGAATCCAGAAAAAATAAGGGGGCAAGAGCAAATGAAAACGCATGTACAAATTTGGTGTTTGGAAACAGAAATGCTCAGCCTAACATGAAGTAGCTGCTGTACCCAGCAAACTCCTGTCTCAGCAAAAGGGTCATGGATTTAACTCCTTGCTTCCATGTACCCTGTATAACATCTTGACTTTGTTCATCCTCCTTGCTCTATCTACCTCAATGGTCCAACATGCACAGCTGGATTTGCTACCCCTAGTGATCCAGGGCCATGTAAAATCGTACATAGAAATTAGAGAGAAAATAACAYCAGCTTGCTTGGGCCAGCAGTCTCATTTTCTAGAGCTTACACAGTTCTTATAGGTAGGATACCCAAAGACATCTTTAAACACAAATCAACTATCTCCTTAGTAAAACTATGCTAATTTATGTAAACTTATTTATGAACTAATTTGTTTAGATCAGTTCAAAYCCCATGGTGGACCCACTTCCTTCAGAGTGTCCCAATTAATTTAAGATGATAAACTACGAAAAAACTTCTCATACTAACACAACTGTGACTATGCAGAGTTTGGAGCAGTTTAACTRAAATGCTCACAGGTGATTTAAAACAGCTTCTCCCCACAATCAGGCCTCCCAGTATTCACATGGGGAAAGCTAGTTAGTGGAAAGTACGTCTCAATTTACTTATTGCTGAATCTAAGGGGGAGTAACATAGCTGCTTGACAGCATAAGACAATGCTATACAATACACAGAAGATTAAGACTGGATTCCTGCAAGCTCTCTTTAATGAACTTAGAAAGGAGGAGTTAGCCTACATGAAATTTATCTAAATCAAATCTCTCCCTTTAAAATAATCTGCTCGTACGAAGGTATTCCCTAAAATAATCCAATTCTATTGCTGTTTTTATACCCATATATACATAAAATAYTATGACAAACAGTAAGAGTTTTGAGCCATTGGTAAATGTCGCAATGAAAGATTCAACAAAACTGTCCCAAATTTCTCACAAGTAGAGACATGCTGTGCAATGCCTCTACATTCACAGGATACTCTCTCTTCAACCTGAGTATGTGTATGCTGAGTTTACTCTCCTGATTTCCAGTAAGAGGGCCTTGCTACATGGATAAAGAGATCAGGCTTAGGAAAGGACAGGAATAGCAAATAGTCCCTTTTCTGGTCTCTTTCCAGCTGTGGCTATTCCCTTCGCACGCAAGCACAGAATCCTAGACTTACAAACACCTGAGGTGGTAAGGGACCTCTCCAGCTCATCTAGTCCAAAGCTTCTGCTAAAACAGGGTCAGCTCCAGCAGGTTGCTCAGGGCATTGTCCAGTCAGGTTTTCAGTATCTACACGCATGAGGACCCCACAACTTCTTTGGGCAACCTGTTTCAGTGCTCAGTCACTCTAACAGTGAAAAGGTGTTTTCATATGTTCAGATGGAATTTCCTGTGTTTTGTTTTGTGCCCATTTCCTCTCATCCTGTCACTGGGCACAACTGAGAGGAATCTACCCCTGCCCTGCCCTCTTAATATCTTCCCATCAGGCATATATAAGCAGGGATAAGATCCCCCCTGAGCCTTCTCTTCTCCAGGCTATATAGTCTGAGCTCTCACAGCCTCTCCTTGTATGACTGGTTCCTCACTGGGCTCAATCCAATAGGTCCATGTTTTTCTTGTACTGGTGAGCCCAGAATTGGACCCAGTACTCCAGTGGTGGCCTCACCAGTGCAGTGTAGATCATCTCCCTCAACCTGCTGGCAACGCTCTGCCTAACACAACCCCAAGATGCTGTTGGCCTTCTTCACCACAAGGGTACATTGCAAGGGTACATATGTCCTGTTGTGCACCAACTCTCTGAGTCCTTCTCTGCCAAGTTGCTTTCCAGCTGGCCAACCCCCAGCCTGTACTGGTGCCTGGGGCTGTTGTTTCCCAGGTGCAGGCCACAGTCARCTATAGAAATAGCAAGGCAACAAGCAGGATTGCAACCCTGGACTTCAGGAGAGCAAGACTTCAGGCTCTTCAGAGACCTAATTGGTGGAGTCTCATGGGTTAAGGCCCTAAAAGGAAGAGTGGTCCAGGAGAGCTGGCTAGTATTCAAACATCACTTCCTCCAAGCTCGAGCGGCGCATCCCTATGAGTAAGAAGTGCAGCAAAAGGGGCAGGAGACCTGCATGGGTGAGCAAGGAGCTCTTGGCCAAATTCATACAGAAGAAGAAAATACACAGAATGTAGAAGAGGGGACAGGCTACTTGGGGGAATTACAGGAATGCAGTCAGAGTATGTAGAGATGTGGTGAGGAAGGCTAAAGCCCAGTTGGAATTGAGTCTGGCAAGGGATGTTAAGGACAACAGGAAGGGCTTCTTCAGATATATCAGTCGCAAGAGGAGGACTGYGGAAAATGTGGGCCCACTACTAAATGGGGCAGGGGCCCTGGTGACAAGGGATACAGAGAACGCAGAATTACTGAATGCCTTCTTTGCTTCAGCCTTCACTGCTAAGGACAGCCCTCATGAATCCTGCAGCCTGGATGTGAGGGAGAAAGTCCAGATAAGGGAAGACTTTCCTTTGGTTGAGGAGGATAGGATTAGAGATCTTCTGGGCAGGCTAGACATCCACAAATCCATGGGCCCAGATGGGATTCACCCATGGGTACTGAGGGAGCTGGCAGATGTTGTTGCCAGGCCACTCTCCATCATCTTTGAAGGGTCCTGGAGAACTGGAGAGGTGCCTGAGGACTGGAAGAAAGCCAGTGTCACTCCAGTCTTCAARAAGGGCAAGAAGGAGGACCAAGGCAACCATAGGCCGGTCAGCCTCACCTCCATCCCTGGAAGGGTGCTGGAACACCTCATTCTGGATGTCATCTCCAGACATATGGAGGAAAAGAACATGATCAGGAGTAGCCAGCATGGATTCACCAAGGAGAAATCATGCTTAACCAATCTGATAGCCTTCTGTGACAGAATGACTGCCTGGGTAGGTGAGGGGAGAGCAGTGGCCATTGTGTACCTTRACTTCAGCAAGGCTTTTGACACTGTCTCCCATAACATCCTCCTAGAGAAGCTCAGCAAGTGTGGGTTAGATGAGTGCACAGTGAGGTGCATTGAGAAGTGGCTGAAGGGCAGAGCTCAGAGGCTCGTCGTTGGTGGCGTGGAGTCTGGTTGGAGGCCTGTGTCTAGTGGTGTCCCCCAGGGCTCAGTACTGGCTCCCATCCTGTTCAACCTCCTCATCAGTGACCTGGATGAGGGAGCAGAGTTTGCTGATGCTACCAAGCTGGGAGGAGTGGCTGATATACCTGAGGACTGTTCTGCCATTCAGAGAGATCTGGACAGGCTGGAGAGCTGGGYRGAGAGGAACCTGCTGAGGTTCCACAAGGGCAAGTGCAGAGTCCTGCACCTAGGCAGAAATAACCCAAGGCACCAGTCCAAGCTGGGGGCTGACCTGCTGGAAAGCAGCTCTGCCGAGAAGGACCTGGGAGTGCTGGTGGACGACAGATTGACCATGAGCCAGCAATGTGCCCTTGTGGCCAGGAAGGCCAATGGTATGCTGGGGTGCATTAGGAAGAGTGTTGCCAGCAGGTCAAGGGAGGTGATCCTGCCCTTCTCCTCAGCCCTGAGGAGGCCTCATCTCAAGTACTGCATCCAGGTGTGGGCTCCCCAGTACAAGAGAGACACGGAGGTGCTGGAGAGAGCCCAGCGGAGGGCTACGAGGATGATCCGAGGGCTGGAGCACCTGCCCTCTGAGGAACAGCTGCGAGAGCTGGACCTCTTCAGCCTGTGGAAGAGAAGACTGAGGGGGGGATCCTGTCAGTGTGTATAAGTACCTGAAGGGCAGGTGTCAAGGGGATGGGGACAAACTCTTTTCTGTTGTCCCATGTGACAGGACAAGAGGCAACGGGCAGAAATTGAAGCACAGGAATTTCCGCCTGACCATGAGGGGGAATTTCTTCACTATGAGAGTGACGGAGCACTGGCACAGGTTGCCCAGAGAGCTTGTGGAGTCTCCTTCTCTGGAGATCTTCAAGGCCTGCCTGCATGCAACCCTGTCTAACCTGCTCTAGGTGACCCTGCTGAGTGGGGAGGTTGGACTAGATGATCTTCAGAGGTCCCTTCTGACTTTACTGATTCTATGATTCTATGAATAGATAGACACTAACATAAACTAAAGATAGACAGTGAAAATAGCATGCTGGAGGAAGCTCACCAGAATTACACTCTGGAGAGTTAGGATAACATCAAGAGCCTCTAAGYTTATTTATGACAGTGCAAAAACATGACTGGCTTGGAACTTGGAATACAGATCTAGACTTAGACTTCTTTAAAAACCAATTCTAACATCTCCAGGTAAAACTAGAATCTTTAAATGTAATGGTCAGTGAATAAAATCAGATGCTGGTATCTCTGATTTAGCTCTTAAGCAGTTAAATACTTTTTTTATCATTACTATATGCTTATAGTCAACAGAGTTAAATAGGTTGGACTTGTACAGATACTACAGTTACCTGTTAGATAGGAAGTGCAGCCCCCTTTAGAAATGTGGCATCAGAGTTTTGTTTGTATTGTGTTATTGCTCACTTTGGAACTTTCCCAAGTTCCAGCAAGCTGAGGATATTTTCAGTATTTGTTCTGTTTTACATGACAAATACAATGAAACTCTGAAATTAAAGCATGCCAYTGCCATGTTGTTTAAATGAGTTTAAAGGAAAACAAAACTTTGTAAATAGAGTTAAGATCAAACAAACAGAACTATTTCTTGTACGGTGAGGCTTTTTTCCAGATCTGCCAGGAGGAAAGAAGGGGAAGGTAGTGTGTGTGTTGGGATATCAGCGGGATGGCTAAGGTCAGAACATGCCTGATATATCAATATCTGGTTATGGTTCAGATTTATTGAAGTCCTTCTTGTCTGCTCTGGCTTGCAAATACCACTACAGAGACTGTAACTATTTAAAGTGCAGTTAAGTCAAATAGGTCCTTAGGTTAAAATAGTAGCTATTTTGCTCAACATTTCTCAGTCATACCTAAAACCTGTGTGACAACACATGATAGTATAAAAGCAGTGATGTTACAGAAAACCCAACTGCTAATTTCTCATGTAGCATCAGCAAAATATGAGTTCAACATGCTTAAGTCCCTGATCTGTGGCTGTGATCAATGGCTGAGTTTGGTATTGCAAAATACTCTCCCTCATTGTTGGGCCACTGATATCCACTAGCACAACTAATTTGCCTCTACCAAATCTTATGCTTTCTAAGATGAATTCTGTACACTACTTCCATTTAAAACTTCTTTGGGTTCCAGTGGGAGTTTCCTATGTGGCACAGTTCAAAGCCAGTAGATAGAGAACAGCCCTGACCTGGATTACATACCTTTCCCCCTCTGGATTATTTGTAAAGCTTCAAGGAAGCCACAACTTTCCAGTCTTTACAAACAAACAAGAATACATTACCAAAGTGCATAAGTCGTGATCAGAAAACCCAACAAACCTAAAATAYCTTTACACAAACCACAGACACTTGATCATTCTAGTGACAAGCCAAGCAGTATGGCACAGCTGTCAGTCTCTCTGCATGGCACATTCACAATTAGCACACCACCTCTAGGGATACTGAATTCCCTATAATCTCCTGTAGCAATCAGTGACCCCTTCTAAATAGGGTTGATTGGTGTTATTAGGAGATAACATCTTTGTGGTGCAACATATTGATGTGAAGTGAGAGAAAATGTTCCTTCCCCTCCAGCAGAAGCAATGGGGAGCAGCAGAATGCTTTATATCGAGCGGCAACCGAATTATAGTGCAATCAAAGAGGATGGAACAAACTGATCCATATGAGCTAAATTAAAATAGAAACGTGTGTTCTTCCTCTCCTATTTCCAAATTGAAGATGGAAAGACTTACAGGAATTGGAAATATCACAGTCTCGTATCTGTCTAGCCATATTTTGCCTGAGAGAGTTTTTTTCAGAAATGCCTGCTCATTGACCTTCACTGGAAGAGAAGGAAAACAAAGTGCAATAAAAGCAAAGTAAAACTTTGCCCATACAGTTGGAAGAAAAAATACAATCTGTTTCCTTAAATGATTCTAAGTTTCCCTTGATCCAGAGGACCGGATCCTGGCTTTACAGCAGTTTTACATTGTCAAATGTATTATCTTTCTTTAATTTACAGCATCAGCAGAATCAGACTCTAGATGTTTCAAACCTTACTTTTGACAGTGAAACATACCTCTTCCTTCCCTTTACTTCCAAACCGAGTTTGAAAACTCTGTAGCAAAATCCCACTGAGAATTTTACTTACAGGATTCTAGAACTCTGCAGTCATTGCATTGGCATCAGCTACTTTTTCAGCAACACTAAAGGTGACTGTGCRTGTGTGTGTGTGTGTATCTATATACATACACACACACGTATGTGTATACACACATATACAAAATATGTGTAGGCATGTGTGTATATGAGGTGTTTACATATAGAAATGGAGTTGCTGTGCAAACTGACTTGCTAATGTACTTGTTGAATTTATTTTAACACACACTAGCAGATCTTCCAGCTGCCACATTACAGATAAGAACTGTGTATGTTCTGATCTACTAGGCTAGTGATGGATTCACAGGCAGATATGCCCATGTGTATGGTGAGAAACAGAGAACTGTTTGTTCACTTTTCAGGAGAGCCCTTGGAGCTCTGAGACCCAGCAAATGTAACACAGACTGATGACTCTCTTGAACTGAGTTTGTGCAATGTATGATTTTTACCACTAAGAGAACTACCATAAAAATCACATTTTCACCATTACAAAACATAAAACATCCTGCTGTTTTGCCTCAGGCTCTTGGAAATTCACACACTAGAATGGTAGGTGAAGAATGTTCTGCTGGAAGTTGGCAGCTTGCACTAATTCGGGCTGGACCCTGACAGCAGATTAATGAAGTACCTGGCTACTGCTATTCCAGGATTAAAACTGCAACTTCATCATATCCATTGCAAGAGTACAAGGTTCTCAAATCAAGGCTGGCAGATGTGAAATATCCTGGATTCAGGAGGGACTGAGGAGATCCCAGAGAAGAGACCCAGGTCTTCTGATTTACATTTCAATCCTCTCTCCAAAACTCACAGCCTACTTCTTGACATCATTTACTCTGTGGGCTTGCAAACAGCTCAATTTTAAGGTTCTGTTGGGCACTGAACCTTACTTACCATTACAGGCAATACATCATGCACAGAGCACCTCCTACAAGCATTAAGCCTCCCCTACTTTCTTCAGTGTCCAGCCTAGTTTAGTCATTTAGCTAAAGGTTTATCCAACTGTTGGAAATCTCTGTCCCTTAAGGTACATAACTGTAGTCAGACAGTACAAACAATAACCCTAGAGTCATAAGCGGCTTTTGGAGTCTCCTGATCTCCTCCAGATACAGCTCAAATGTGCTTTCATTCTTTTTTTTTTGGAAATTCCACAGATAAACACTTAATTATAATGTAACCTAAGATCTCTAGACTTTCCTCTTTTACTGTCCTTTTACTGTCTGGTCAGGAAGGGAGTGTTAGAGAAATTGTATTTTTGTAACTATGCTTAAAAGCATGGCTTATACACATATCGAAAGTTTCATTTTAGCACCTTACATAACTTCTAGTGAAAATCTAATATAGCAAACCATATGACCAAGGGATTATACAATTAAACCTGCAGTAATCTACATCACCTAAATACACTTAAAGCAAAAATGGGCTATGCATAAAAGTAAAAAACAAACAAACAAATTGCTTAAACAGCCTGCAGGTAGCACTAAACAAAATTGCTGCTGCCAGAAATGCATTGACTCTGACAACCATGTCATACGAATCATGCATTCCAAAACAAAATCAAAATCCACCTTACTTCACAGTGCAAAGGCAGTGAGCTCAAGGCCCTGGGGACGCACATTCCAAAGCAGAAGACCTCTGCAGAGAAATACCTTTTACTGATCCTAGAGAGTTCATTCTACGGAGTGTCCCCAGATGATTTCTAACTGCTACGATGGTGAACAGGCTGAAAAGCAATATCGCTGATATAAAAAACAGAAGAAAAGAAAGTGACTGAACAAAGGCTGCTCAAGTCCCTGACACAATATCCAGAAATATAATTACAACAGTAGTAAATTACTTGCAATGGACATAAAATTAAAGTTTCAGAAGTGAAGTCAATGCCTAGGTGAGAAAGAGATCACAAGAAGACCTTCCAAATGGTAGACTCATCTGTATATGCCTACTACACGGTCCTCCAGAGCACTTGGAAATTAACTRGCTGCTCTCAGAAAATGGGCTATTATGCTGAATCCAGTCTGTTCTCACATTTCTATGTCTCCACCAAGGCAAGTCTGTGATCAAAAGAGCGGAGATACATCCTGTATGATGAAAAACACTGTAATAACAGAGCCTACCAGGAGAATGTCTGTAAGATGGTGTTAACTCGGTTTGCACTTTGAGGAAGACAGAAATGTTGATATTTTTAGGACACTACATGGGACTGGAGGACATGGGAGAAAACTCACTGCACATACACATGCTTTCAGTACAAAGCTTCCTGACAATAAACTGCACAGAGTAAAAATGCAGAAATTTAAGGATCTAGTCTCTTCTTTCACTGGCATTGTTCCAATCTTTGTATCCAAAAAGTGCCAGAGGAAAGTCTAGATTCTTCAGAACTTTCAAATAAATCAAACACTGGCAAATAAGAAACAAATAGTAGAATTGGTGCAGCTGTGACAAAAGCCCTGATCCCAAGATCAGAGCATACTGCTGGCTGTACTCATGCAGGTCCTCAGCGACCTTAATAAAGCTCCACAGAAGCAGAGCAGAGCCTTTGCACACCATCAGCCATGAGATCAGGACCTAACTCAGTATTCAGTTCCACACCCCCATAACATTGGCAATGATTCAGAGTTGGTGAGACAACTTGTGAAGGGCGGGCGGTGGGGAGGGGGGGGGGGAAGATGTTTTAAACTTCTCTACCTTAACATTAGCTTTTTATGTGTCTAACATCAAAACATTTTTTCACTTCTATTTAATCAAAATTAATCACTAAGATTACTACTGTAATTTATGTTGGAGATTACTGAAATAAGTGTTTTATTAAAATCTGGTTTTACTAATAAAACATATTCTGGCTATAGGATCATACGATTCTGCTACTAGAGACTATTGACTGGAGACTAGGAGTTAATCATAACAGTCATGCTGCCAGATCCTTTGACAGAAACACACACGGGGTTTGTTTCTGCTTTTATTTTCACTAGCATATCAAGTCAATCATTTACCTTAGCAGATAAACATTTAGCGTAACTCGTGTGAAACAGGGAAAGGAGACAAAGCTACTTAGCAGGAGCAGGAATTAGGAAGAGACTCACCAGCCTGATTCGTTGTGATGCTGACAGCAGCAAATTGCCTGGAAAGTGTACTCAAGTCAGATACCCCGTTAACTGCATCAATCTCAAAAGTGTAATTGGTATGTGCCAAAAGGTCCACTACTGTCACTGTGGTGTTGGTGAGTCCAGTTTGACGGGGTAAGAATCGCACATTGTCACTACATGGCTCACACATCTTGGTGCTTCCTCCACACTTTTTGCAAATGATGTTGAAAGTGACATCTTTCCGACCTCCTGTGTCAAGCGGCCAACTCCAGTCCAGGATAACAGATGTCTCATTGATGTTAGAGATAACATTTCTTGGGGCAGATGGTGGTCCTACAAAAGGAAACAGGAATGGAGAGGCATGAGTTTCTCTGTAGTGTTCTTAGATAGGAGCAAATACAAAAGTGACAAAAATAAATAACCAAACTCTTCTAATTATTTTTCTGTAGAGTCTCCTGAAAGATTCCACTCAACTACATATCCAGGCAATCAACCATCATATTCTTCTACAGTCACTGGTACTCTCAGGGTACAACTCAGGACTGAGAGATACTCTTTTAGAGCTGTATAAAACAATTTTTGATAATTGCACATGGATGCTCCTGAAAACAGTGGTAACAATTTAAAATCCTACCCCTCTTCCTTGAGTCAGAGAACAGCAGAGAACAACAGACAGAGAACAAMAAGGAGGACATTGCAAAGAGCAACATACAAACTCAGCCCAACAATTTTTGGTAGCCTGTCCAACATGTAAGAAGACTTGGGAAGAAACGAAGGGCTGATTAAAATGGAATGTGAGAGGAAGCAAGCAAGCTGCTGAGACAGAGATGCAGGAAGACAGCCTAAGCATAATGATGCTACTCACTGGTGCAAGCCATGGATGGAGGGTCTTTCTCAGAACGAAAGAAATTCTTTTCACACCTGCAGTTCAGAGACCCATCTTCATAGGTAGAGCTGTGGGGTGGGCATTTGGCACATTTCACGTTGCCAGGAAAGGCTTTGTAGAACCCAGGTCGGCAAACTGCAAAATGACAAAAGTATAGTTTTAAATCCCATGGACAACTCCTTGATTTTAACGTGTATCTTTGTTATTGCCCTGTAATCTATCCATACATAGGTCATGTTTTTGGGAGTGTTCGCAATCTACAAAACACAGTTTCTTCTCGTAATATGAGAGCTGATGCACTAAAGCCTCTTGATATATCATAAACTTTGATTTGGAATTAATTTTGCCTGGATGAAAAACAAAACAAAATAAAACAGTGGATTTCACCTCTGAAGAAGAAATGATTTCTATTTTCTACTTTGCATTGTCAGAACTTTCCATATTCTTCCCTTCTGGTTAATTTACAAAAACATTGGCCCTATGTGGCACTATCTGGCTACCTTATCTTTTCCCCGTTACCAAGGTTTGCTTACCTTGGGGCACACTAATTGTAACCTCTATCTGTTCAGTCTAGCATGACAAGCAGGTTCCCCACTTCCCCCAAAAAAGCCAATCCTCAGATCAAAAAAAAAAACTGAACAGCGAAAACTCCATTCCACTTCTGAAGGCCTGTACAGCAGACTCAATGAGCTGCTTCTGATACCAAGTGAATATTAGGAACTTGCACGGTCTGCACTACCAGGATGATTTTAGCATTAACCCAATCCTCTAGTGACGGTGCTTGAGCCCACATAAGCTGCTTCTGACAAACTCCAGGTGTTGTTGTTCACTAACATTGGCACGCTCCCTCTATTTCTGCTCATGCTGCATGTTAGACTGAATCTGTGCCACATTTACATCAGAAGAAAACAAAGAAAACATCTTTTGAAATAGTTATAGAAATGAACAATTAGGTAAATAACTTCTCATGAAAAACCCATGCTGCAAAATAACACTGTTGATTCCTTTCCGCTAAGATCATCTCACCATCTGAAAATAATAACAAAAGATGACACCAGATAACAATCATCAAACCACTGTTCAGCTGTTGTCTCTCTCCAAGAAATAGATCCTTCTCCAAATATAATTTACCAAGTAAAATTGTTCACATACCAAGAGCAGCAATGCACAAACGGACAACGTAACAAAGGTGAGCGTGTTTTAAAACACGTCCCGCTTTTGCTTTTTGTATCTGAAGCCTAGACAGTCAAACTTAACTTAAAATGGCCCTGGACCTGTCACTGATTTAAATGTTAATTTGAAGCAAGAGAATGGGTTCATCAGTCTTAATGCATGCCTAAACAGACACACGGTTTTCATTTTYGCTTACAGAGATAAAATGATTCACAAATGTAGTACAAATACAGGATACAAGGCTATATAGTTTTKGGGGTTCATTTACTTGCTGCCCAAATAGAAGAAAATGCCTATAACGGGAATAAAATGAGAGAAAAAAATAGTCAAACTAATAATCCTAACATCTTTGTAAGTGATGGAGGAAAAAATGAAACTGCAGTATTAAACCTTCAGCTTCCACATTACCATCCGAAGCCAAATACTAATTGCTGCATTAGGCAAATCTGTTTGTTAGTTTTTGGTGTCAAACACATTGAGTGAAACACACTGAAAAGCCGAAGGGAAACAAGAACCCATATACACGTGTCCTATTCTGAAGCATCTTAATAAAGAAAAGAACTCCTCACACTACATCAAACAGAGTTTCAGAAATATGAAATGTTTCACAAGGAAGTGCTAATCTTAGCCACCCTTTAGCACTTCACAAACCTGGCAAATAAAGCCTGCCTGCCTGCAGCTGCTACCTCTTGCTTCTGTGCTAACAGAATAGCTGAGAAAGACATCCCACACAAAGTTCTCTCCTGCTGGCCCTAATGAAATAATCTCATGCTCAAGTCTCTGATGTGTGGGSCCACCAGGCAAGTTTCGAAAATAGAATTGCTAAAAAGACCTTGTAGTTCACACAGACTAAAATCAACTTGTATGAGCCTGTACAGCCTGTCCTCCCTTAGCCAGGACTTACTTTTGCTTCCATCTTCTTAAAGGCTTCAAAGATATTTGGGGATTTTTGTTTGATTTACTTTGAGAAAATAAAGGAAACCTCAACCCCTCTTAAACGCCTCCCCAGGAGCAAATACATCAAAAAACAGAGTGTTGGCTTTTTGGTTTTGTTGTTGCAGTCTTTTTACTTTTAAGATTCAAATCTCATTGACTTCCAAATACTGTCCCATGATAAATGTCAGAGTCAAGATGAGACTCTTTGTTTTCCCACCTGTTGACAGAAATCTCTTAAAATTATTTTACTGTCTCTTGGCATAGAATAGCCTCTGCTGGCCTGAGGAAAAACATTCAGTCAGAAAGAAATGCATTTCATTCCAAATATTTGAAGCACTAAAACACACCTTTTTTATGGGCATTTTCAAAGCACCTATCATCAACTCTTTCACACAGCAACAAATATAATGTAAGTAAACAAGCTTGCAGAAGAAGCAGACGTATTTTTTGGGAGGGGGAAGAGAAACGCAGGAATGAATTATTCCATTAACAAGCATCTCTCATCCCAGAGGTGGAAACCCATAGACCTCATGTAAGGAAAGGTGGTGGTGGCACAGAGAATAAAGAAAGAAGGAAGAGGAGTGGGCAGGAAGCATTCTAGTTACGCCAGACTGGACAGGAATTTCTTTGACTTATAGCTTTGTCATTCTACAGAGCGAGCAGTCTGCATTGGGAAGATGCTGGCTAGAGCCTTGCTGCCCCAGCGTGCCCTAGGGAGGGCAATCTGATTCGTGTCTTCCCCCTAGGCTGTCTTGCACTTTCTGTCTCTTGTCCAGCAGATCAGCTTAAGATTATTCACCATTGCACCCCAAAAGAGGGGAAAAAAAATGCAATTATACCTGAAATTGAAACTTGGAAAGGAAGGTGACGATAAGAAGCAGTCAAAACATATTTACTATTATTGTTTTTTATTTTTTGTGGTTTTTTAGTAATTCTTTATTTCTGATACACAAGAGAGAAGAAGTCTTTAGTTCAAGAGGGATTCTTTTTAATGTGTAAGAAAAAATGGATTACACTAACTGATGGAAGATGGCTTTTTGAGGTGAAGAGCACGGCTTCAGTTTCAGTCAGGCTGACAAAAAAAGCACTGGCATATGAAATCTTCACAGAATCTGTAATTTCAGTATGGGAACCAGCTGCGAACAGCATTTGCTTTTTCTTAACACTTCCTTCTAGAAGTGAAGGAGTTCTCCTCTTCACTTGCATTAGAGAATATGAGATATTCCTTCACTTTCAAATTAGAGAAGAATGAGGTTATGCTTGTCCTTAATTGCTTAAAATACTGACTTTTGATAATGGCTTAAAGTTTTTTTTTTATTAAAAAAAAACAAACCAAAACAAAACACTAGCCTATATTTGTAACATTTTCATTTGAAGCATTCAGAGCTATCCATAATCCTCAGGCTGAGCCTGGGAAGAGGCAGGATGGAAAAGGGGGTTGGCAAAAGAAGAGCTCTCCTGCAGATGCCCAAGTTTCCATTTACTGCCATGACAGCACAGGGCTTGCAGCTGGGGTGGCCGCCCCACTGGGACAGCAAGAAATCTTCCCCTTCCCCACCAGTGCTCAGTGGTGGAGTTGCCCTCAGAGCCCCGTGCTAGTGGCCCACCCCACTGCAGGGCTCAGGAAGGAAGRAAACGCTCCCGTCTCCACACCAGTGTCAGCTGCTCCCGGTAATAAATAATAAACAGAACATAGTGCTGAAGAAGAAACAATGTGAGAGGAAGTAGACACAATGGATCAGGAAGCAAAACGTCTCAACACACTAAAACGGAGTAAAGAAAACCTTGAGAGATGGTACATATGTGGTATAAGCTACACAATAAGGCTGCTTCGTTTTGCTTTTTACTCTCTACTCAAGTCAAATGCCCRAGACCTGTTGACACTGGTAACTCCTGTAAAATTCCCGTCTAAAATATTATTTTAAAACAATATATAGTCTGATTTCAACCTCTTTTACTTGAGTGTAAGCAACACTAACATTACTGAAGTTACCTACTGGTAACAGTTCCAGGAGTTGTCCTCGTTACTGTATAAAATGAGTTCCCTTAAGTTACAATCGATGAGGCTGTCTTAGCCAGAGACTGGAAGGGGGAAGATGCTTCAGTGAGARCAAAACAAATGTACGTAGCACTCTGTGGTAGATACTGCTAAAAGAAACGTGACCATCTTCAACAGCACGGTGAATTTTGCCTGACTAATGTGTTTGACTTTGAAAGGAAAACATGCTCCTAATTAAGGGTTAAATGATTCATTTCAATTTGAATTCATTTTAAATTAAAATATAAAGCTGTTCGTAAACAGGGGCATCTTAGTATTCAGACCCTGCAGCCCCCTATACACAGGGCAGTATCACCAACTCCCTGCCGTAAACACAAAGTAATGACCTGAGCCAGTGCTGACCGAACAGATGATTTCCTGGCCCTGGCACTGCAGGCCAGACAGGGCCCATTTGCCCGCACAAGGTCAAAGCAACCGYTTATTTGCAAAGCGACAGAAGTTCACAGACCGCCACAAACCCCATCCCTCGGACTCCGAATCGAGGTACGATGTTAAGTGGAGAGCAGAGCGTGCCGAGGGATCCAGCGTTTCCTTCCGCTGTTCCTCTGCTCTTCAGTAAAAAAAGCCTAAGGGCGAAATGCTGCTGCGGCATCACAACACAGCACCGATAAAATAAGAGGACGCAATCCGCGCTCGTGGATATCTTAACATCACTTTGCCCCTGCCTGCTTCAACACGAGATGTGCCAGCAGCACTGGCAAACAGCTCACRTCTTTCTCCTCTCCGAAGGGACCGGGCAGGTGCCCCCCATGCAGCAGATCACCCCAGTTGGCAGCGGCAGAGCCTCTTACACCAGCCCTGGAGCCACTGGATTAGCTTGGGCAGCGCAGGCATGCGGGGAAGTGCCTGCTACCGAGCATTTCCCCTTGGCTCAGAGGTAAAACCTTAAACGTCCTCAGGTCCCTTGGAAAATCATACGCACAGTTCTTTTTTTTCCTATACGCATATTACGCTCACCCTCAGAGCTGACAACAGCCCTCTACTTATCACCAGTAACCAAACAGCACGTTCACACCCACCCACACACGCACGCGCAAAATGAGACATGACCCAGCTGTCAGCTTGTGAAAATGGACGGCATAACCAACAGCATAGACTAACCCTAAAAAACTCTCAAAACCATTTTCGTTTCCTTGGAGCAGTCATGTTGTTCCCTTCTTGCACTTGTTTGCATCTTTGATAAAAAACAAAAAGATGGAAATCGTGATCAACTTAAAAGGAAGATGATCTCACAACTGCTCACTTCACGCTTCTGTCACAAATTGTACCCACCTATATGAGTTATTCATACAGTATATGAAAAATAACACTACACAGAGACGCTACAGTGCTGGTTTGGATACGCCAAGAGTAGGAAACGAAGGTGGAATTCTGCCCTGTGCCATCCTGTGATGAGCTGGTGCTGCAAATCTTYCACAACACTGGAAATGTCTAATTGCTTCCTCCCTTGTTCACCACGGCACCCTGCTCAGCAGAAACAATGCATTAAAATGGATATTTCCTGCAAAATCCCTCCAAGCTGGGAAACAATTTTCAGCAGCTCCCATTATCTAGTTCTATATGGAACGTCACATAATCTATAGCATTACACATATGCACATCCTCTCTCTCTCCAAGTATCTTGCTCACACACCTACCTAGCCCAAACAGGCTTCTAAAAATTACAGCATATTTTCAATTCCTATTTCCACTGAACTTAAGGCAAGCTTTTTGTCATCAGAGTTGAGTAAACTCTAAGATACAACTTAAGGGAGCAAGTTTCAAAACTAAGTACTATCCACAGCAGCAGAAACAGAGGCACAGAACTGGGTGTCCCTGATACACTTTGATAACTCTTCGTATCTGCCCATGGCAGACAGTTCTGTTTACTGGGGAAATAAAAACTTACAGTTACTCTTTCACCAAGATGTAACAAATGTTACGTCTTCATTGTAGTCTCCAGCAGGCTATATACAATCCCTGAATTACAAGCCAGCTAGCAGTAACACAGAGCACAGCTCAGGCTTTTGTTAAGCTCTATCAGCAAGCCAAAAAAAAAGGTCATATCACATTTTCTGCATATGAGACACAATTTTATGTCTGTATTTTCATAGTAAAAGGTTGCATTTTAAATATTAAATCATCTCTCCTTCTACTATTAGCTGTGCAACAGCTCTGGAAAAATGCAACTACTTATTACTGTAACTTTTTGGGGAAAACTACAGCAGAAGAAAACATGTATCAAGTGCACTTGTGACTCTACAGGCTGGAAAATACAGTAATCAGACAAAGCTGTGACAGATTTGAAGAACTACTACAGCTGTCCACTGCTAGAAGAAATCAACAATTCACAAAAGCAGCACATTTTCCCTCCCATCACTAGACTTCCTCCAACTGCAAGAGTCCAACAGCCTTGAAGAGTCAGCAGATCTCCACTGTCTTCAACATTTCCTTCCCCTGCCGTCTTTGCTCCAGCAGGATGGCCTGCATGGTCCACGCACAGCAAGGATTCGGTACAATGTAACACTGAAATGCCTCTAGAAAAATAATCTTTGGAATAGGTACATTTTGTTTTTCACACCTGAAAGCTTCTGCTAGTACACAAGACATATTCAGTAATATTTAACCTTACCCATGAGTAGATTTCTGCTATTCCTCCCCACTTTGTATTTTAAAGTGATCTGTGACCTGAACATATTTTAATCAGATGCTTTTTAAATTGCCTTTACTCTCAGGTCAAGTTATTCAGCAGAAACAATTCCTGTTCTTTGTTTAGTAACTGTTACTGGCAGACATATTAATTATATGTACATATGAGATAGCTTTATCCTGGGGGAATAACACTGCACCTTTCAAGATCAGTCTGTAATAGTTTCACATTTTCCTTTGCAAGCTTCTGTATCTCTTTTGTTAGAGAAGTGCAATGTCAAAGGTAGTAGGTCTTAAACACACCATTACCCTAAAGATGATTTTGCTTGTGGGTACACAAATATCTTGCTCCAAAACGCATACAGCATTTCAGCTCATTTGCAGGCAGCTTTTGGAAGAAAAAATATTTCATTAATGGGAATACACTGAGAATCACAGCCTTGATTCAGAATTTGAACAAAATAAACAACGTTCTACTTTAATTCCATCCATATTTAGTAAAACACTTAAGCAAGTATTTAAAGAGGGAATTTCATAAACTCTTTTTTGTAAGTATTGTCTTCCATTTTTCTTAAACAAGAGGCTTTCCTGAAGTAGAGGCTGGACACATTGAAATATTTTTCATTATTACTTTTTCTAACAAAGAAACTCTATGCTTTRTTTCTTTAAAAAAGATTATTTTAATCCAAACAGAGATGAAAAATAACTTCCTAATCCAGGAGGCATTTTGGAAAAAAATCTAAAATAAAGAAATGCCAGGAAAAATTACCATCAGCTTCAACGGGGAAAAAACAAGTAGTTGTACAAACGCACAAACACACACCCACGTGAGATCTGGAAATTTTACATGACTATTTGGCAAAGATAACAAGTCTTGAGGTATTTTTCCCTTTAAAATTACATKATGAACTCCTGGAAGGCAAATTAAATGTGCGATCTTGACAGCTTCAGACAATAGATGTATTTTTAACATCCATGTACTAAATACAGACCCAAAGTGCCATAAAAGAATACCAAGGTGCCACTGCGGTTTAGTCTTTCTCAAATTCTCAAATCTCCCTTTCACATGGCAGAGCTTTTTTTTAAAAAAAAAAAAAAAAAAAAAAGGAAAGACCTTGGTAGCATGGGTTGCCCCTGCTCCACAGCACACAAGCTGCAGGAAAGAGGCTGATTTCAAGGCTCTGTAGGCTCTTGAGATGGCTCTCCTTCACACATCGCCCTTCTCTGAAAAATCAAAATAGTACCTGCTAATTCCCTTGCACTAAATTTAGTCAATAAGTGAAAAACAGTTTTCACCTATCTTGTACCTGATGATAGTTAATACTATACAGAAATGCAAGAGAAAGGTACATAGAGGATAGTCATTTGCCTTCTCTCATTAGCTTATTCTCATCTTTAATACTTAGAAATTATTTCAAAGATCTGAAACACAAGGTTTACTATAACTGCTAATTTAATTTCTTAACAATGATTAAATAGGACAATCCTCCATACTACTGGCTTTCATGTAGAATATCCTACCTTTTTTGCTAAATTCTTAATCTCAATGAATTTCTTTGGCATTTCTCTCCACAGTCTAGGAAGTAAGTAAAAAAAAAAAAATACATCCTTCCTTCAGTTTAGGATTGGTCATCTTTCAGCTAAATCAACRTATCCTCATTTTTTATTACCAGACAAGGAGAACAGATCCTCTCTAAACCAAACAGTTTAAAAAGCTATATTTATTTATCTGTGGAGAACACTCAAACTTCTCAACCAACTTTCATAGTAATATCTTTTATGCCTTTGATTATTATTCTACAGTTCTGCAGTCTCTTTTTTTCTGGTAGAAAATGCTCTTATCCTCTTCATAATGCTTCTGATGAAATTGATTGATTTATATTTTGGACTATGTTTTCTCTCTTATCCTCAGGATTTTTTTTGTTGTTTTGTTTACATATTTGAGGCTTAATTTTGCTTTTAATTGCCAGCTATCTGTTGACCTGACTTACCTCTGCCAGTTTCAATGGCAGTGAACATATCCTGAGCCAAAACAGTTAATTCAGATGTCTGAAACGTCTACATTTTCTCTCTGGGATGGAACAAAGATTATTTTGCATTTATTGAGGTTGAATATTCTTTTGAAATTTTCCACCTTTGTTAACATATGCATAAGATCACTATTGTCCCCATTTTTTACAGGAGAAAAAGCTAAAGCAGAATGTTTTTATATGAATCATCCATGGTAATGCAGAACATGATCTGAATCCAACATTCTTACTCTCAGTGACACCTCCTAATCGAAATGCTGCTTGGTGGGTTGTGTGATGTTAAGAGGAGCTCAGCCCAGCTCCCAGATGACACAGGTCCACTACTGCAATTAGCATGAATTAGTACTTCTGTTAGTAGTCTCAGCAGAGCTGTCAAATTAATTGGAAAAGAAATTTAACAAATGTTTTCACCCTTAGAGATATTCTTTCAGGTCAGGGTTGAGGCATATTGATTGAGCAGTGTGCGGGAAGCTTATGTTCCTTGTGCCCTTACTGAACCTGTTTTGTTGATAAAAACAGGCTGGTTTCTGGGGCAGTTAATCTGGTATCTGTCACAAGCAGTACAATGACATAAAAAGAAAGCCAATTTAACAACACTGGACAATATTCCAGCTGCTAGTGGGGGGGGGGGGAGTGCTCAATTGCCTAGTCAGTGGCTAGAATATTCTGCTTTCATGGAATTTCACTTTTTCACATCTCAAAGTTAGTTCTTTCAGGTTATCTCTAAATTCAGAGATATCCGAAAGATAGTATGCTGGTCCCCTGATTAGAAGTTATTTTTGAATTCAACCACTGGAAACAAGACATGAAGGCTAGAAGCTTGGAAGTTCGTAAGTTTTAAAAAGTAAGCTTTGGAGATGGTCTATTTTTCTCCTTTATGAAAAAAAAAGAGTTGGCATTTTTAAGCACTCAGATTTATAGGACAGCCAAAGCTAGTCTCATGACCATGTTTCACTCAGCAACAGCTACTGAATTCCCTGGATCCCTTATTGTTAGTTCCACTGCCAACCTCTGAAACATTGCTGCTAGGAGTCATAGAGAGGTGGTGATGGAAAAGGGACGTTCTTAAGAGAGATGGTCCTGCAATGGATGCAATGGATGTTTTCATTAGAATAAAGATTTAAAAATTTTTGGTAATGAAAATATGATAAGACAAATTCTTATTAGATCTAATAATATATAACCATAAATAAATACAAATTATGATCTATATTTCACTGTGTTCATTAGAATGTGGAATGGGCACAAAGGGAGGTTCCAGTGGTGRCTTACTAAGTCTTTAACCAGAAGACCAAGACATTAACGCTTTGTCGTCTTCACAGCTACCTCTCTTCTTCATGTGTTTCTTTTACTGATTGTATTTTCATCCTTTCTGTGGAAAGCTTGAAAACTAAACAGTTATGGCATCTGGGGACATCTGTGCACCAACAATCTTCTGCTCAGAGCTGAAAGGAAAAGCCCAAGCTTTTACAAAACAATTTATCCACTCAAGTGCAACATTTAAACACTTTATGGGTTAGCCTTTATCTGGACTTCCTTGGTGTTTTACCATTTTGAAAGAGAATTCTGTCTTAATTACTTAATATACRTTTTCTGTGCATGTATTAAAAGTAGTCTAGCTTTGCAGGTTAAGCAATTATCTGCTGAACAAAAGCCCAATTAAATGTAAGCTAAAAAAAAACCTAGCATTTTTATTCACTAACCTGATACCCCTGATACCTGTGTGAATTCAAGGGGGGTAGAATCKCAGACGTTTAGAAAACAGAATCTGATGTAATGCATTTTATAGAATACTTAGTACAGAATTAAGTCTYGTAATACGGCAGCTTTAGAAACAGTAACAACAACAGGAACCCAATATTCTTCAACAGCATTCACCTTGCAACGCAGAAAAATCATCAGAAGGGAAAAAGAGAATACTGCTTTCCTGTATTGCAATGTATATTTACTCTACCAGGTGATACTGTGTGCTCATACAAAATACTCCATGTTCAGTTAAGAGTTTTCAATTTCCATTGAAGGTCAACACTGGCAGCAARTTAATGCCAATGTATTTTATGGAGAAGAACAACCAAATAATAGGAACTCCAGGAGTTACATGTTTTATAAAAATTTAATTCAAATAAAATTTAAAAAAATGTAAAAATCATCTTAAAAACATTACGTAAAACTAAAGAACAGCAGTAAAATACATTTCAGAATTCCGCACTGTCTTACAGAAATGTTCTCCTGTGTAGAGATGCCATGATTCTCTGACTGAGGGAAAGAACTTGTAACACAGAGAGTTTATCTACACTGTTTTGGTTTTCTTTTTTCCACTGTTTGGCTTAACAATTGTAAAGTAGAATTCAAGGTGGCTGAAAGGACATACAAGCCTCTTAAAAGTCAAAAGCATTTAGGCAAATCCACCAGAAGAAATGAAATTCTGCCTCCATTAGTACAAAAGAATGGAAGAGAGGACTTGTGGTGTTTTCCTGCTGACATTCTTCCTATCAGAAATATTCCTATATCTACTTCAACCAGATTCCTTCAGATTAGACTAAGACTCTTGAACCTCACAGTTTAGACCCAAATWATTTTTGTACTTTACCTCAGAAACAGGAGAAGCCAGGTTATGGCTGGTTACATGTGATCAGCAAAACTCATCAGAGGTCTGTTTCTGAAAGACTTACTTTAACTGTATTTCTTCTGATCAAATCCGGTCATAAAATCTGATGCCACATTTGATAATGAAGTCAATTATATGGTAGGGCATTGAACCAGAATTGAATCTTACTGGGTCAGGGCAGTCCACTGCTGTCTAGATCATAAGTGATGCACCATCATGCYGATGTATATAAAACACAGGAAATTGTTGTATATTAATAGAATAGTAGTTTAACCATCCCTCTGAAGACTATCAAATATTTTTAAGCACAGACATATTTTGATCTGGTCATAAAAGTAGTGAAAGGCCTATATTTTATTATTTAATAAGGCCTTTAAAATCTTTTATTATGTGCAAAAATTAAAACAAGTTACAGTTCCAGAAAGCAGAGCAAATCTCAAGACAATGAAAAAGATCTTCTTTCTTCTCAGCTAGATCACAGACTTAATACTTGTATTTATTTTAAAGAATAAAATGTCCGAAAAAAGCACTCTGCACACTATAAACGTATAGCCAAACAGTATATAAAAGCAACCAGAATATTATTTGAGGCCAAACACCAAATATCTGTTTGTTTTACTGCTAACTGAAAAATAGGGTTAAATAATCTGTTCAAATTAACTGAAATATATTATTCTCAGATTGGTTTTGGYAAAGCTGTAAGAATAGCATACCTAAATTCTTTTTTCTTTCTTCACCTTGAACTTCATATATCAACAAACTCGCACTTGCCCTGATTCKCATAAGGACAGCGATGAAAATACAGGTACAGGGCAGTGCAGTGGCTTCAAGACAAAGAAGGTGGGGTGTGCGATGGGGACCGAGCACAACGCCCTCTCTCCTGTGCAGCAAATTTCAGAAGGCACTCGCAGCAGTCCTAACTGTAACAACAGATAACAAATCTGCATCGGAGCTCTTCGGCTTTTAAAACTTGAGAAACTGTGCCCACTACTAGAAGTACCCTGTTAAGGCACATTAACAGTGTGCAAATGGAGCYAAACTCCATTTGAGTTGAATTACCTACATTGAGGAGAATTACCTACGTAATTCTTGGTGCCTCAAAAGCAGGGATGATTCCAGCATAACTTTATGTGGGTTATACAGCACATTTTTAACAGTACAGGGGATTATGCTCTTGAATGCAAACAGACCAGCTACTTTCTCCAATGAAAACCACAAAGGAAAGATCACTGCTCTTGAACAAAACAGTCATAATGGAAATAATTTTCCAGTTATTAACATGACTTGTATTTGCACAATTACTTCCCACCATACACAACATGTTGAGTTTTTTTAATCATGAAATATTACATCTAACAGTAAACATAGCTGGATACTGCTGTCCAGCACTTGACAATTCTCCTTCCACTTCCTATCTCTTCAGTCTTCCCAAAACCACAGTGAGATAGACGAAACAAAGGTAGTATCATCACCCTGGATCTGCAGAAATTAAACTGAGGCACACAATGCTCTTAAAATAATTTTTCCAAACTAACAGAAGATACCAATTCCAGCGGCAAACGAGATCCTAAGAATCCCTGCTGTCCTCTCAAAAAAACTGATAAAGAGAGGAAAAGGGTTCCTTTTCTGACCTAATAAGTGCTTAGGCATCTTATAACCCTGACTAACTACTTGCATTTTTGAGAACTCAGGACTGATGTATTGAAATACAAACTTGAGGAAAAAGCTTTGCAGACTTGGTTTGATCACATAAAATCYTGCTGGCCATAGTGGTGGCAGCAGCTGGAGCTCCCAGCTCTGTGCTGGGATGCTCTCTATGCCGCAGGTGGGAATCAGCTCCTAGGATTACCTGCTGCTCTGATGTAGTTTCTCCAGAACCTGCTCAAGGATTCACCTAGACATAGATAACATTAGATTATTGAAAAATGTTACTTAAGAAAATGTGTCTTTCTGCATAACCATGATCTGCAGATCATGAACTCTCATTTCACTACCCAAACCATAAAATACAGGTGTGTATGCATGTCAGTTGTAAACGTCCCATATGCAGGTTTTTGCCAATATAAGTAGCTCTGTTCACCAGATGCATGAATCCAGTTAGCTGAACTRTAATAGAAACCTAGCAACAATAAACACAAAAACATCTATAAACATGCTCTGCAGGTGATATAAAACTAAGTGTCCACAGAAGTCAGTAAAGCTTTTACATATTTCTTCCTGATCCTCTTCTTGCTGCCCGTGTTGTGTATCAGATTATAAATACAGAAAAACTGATTATGATAGGCAAGTATAACTACGTATTTTGTAAGTACTGCTAAAATGCATTAGTGAAATGCCACATTAGAGCATAATTAATCTGAAATGATCTTCCACTAACATGGATGTCACCAATACTGTGGTCTGCTATCATGCAGTAAGATTAAGACAGCCTTCCACAGTTATAAATCTGCACTGTAGAGACAGCATCATGCCACAGAAGCTGATTAAGCACTCACATCCCCACTTGGTGCCAAGCAAATGGCAAACTGCTTGGCTTCGGCTGGTTCCCATCTTATAAATTACCTGTGCAGTGAACCTCTTTTGAAATGTGTTCTGTACGGAAAAAAATGCCATTGAACAACACATGGACAACAGTGTAAAAGCTTACTCTGGTACTTGTCAGGATTTTCTCCACTRCTTCATACCACTTGGGACAGGGATGATGAGCAACTATGTTTGGGGACAGATWGTTCAGCTATGAACAGAGACACAAATTAGCACTGACTGTGTACACAAGTACTTCCAGATAAAACATATTTCATTTTCTAATGCCTCTTCTCTAATGAGTGAAGTTTTGCTTCTGTATCAGGACTCACTGTTAAGGAATGATTTGGTCCTTCCCCACTACTTTTCTTAGTTACAATAAACACTGGGTTAAATGTACGTACAGCAACAATTTCAAGTAGGCTAGCAGCCACTAGCCTTGTTAATCTCAATGAATAATGTAACATAAGAGCTGTAATACACCTGAGTTAGTGGCTGCTAGAGTCCCAGTTTAGCAAAGACTGATGCAGTACTTGTAAATCTATCCCAAGTCATTTTCATYCCTGCTAGTACCCTGGCAGCAGTTGGAAATGCTACTGTCCTGCCTGCTCACTGGCACCTTCCTTTTGCTTTATCCGTAACAACAGTTCTCAGATTCCCATGCTTAACAACTTCTAGAAGTGTACTCAGAGACTGACAGCACCAGAGTTGATTCAGTATGAGACTCTCATCTGATTAAGTGGCTACTTCTGCAGTTCAGAAGCAAAGGTTAACCTCAACAAAGCATCGTGGGGAAGGAACACATTTTTCCAGGAGGTGGCTCTTCAGATGAAGAGAAGGACAAGTGGGATATTTTCTGCTTGTTCTTCTTTGTCTCTAAATCTGCAGGGTGAAAAATAATTAGCTAAAAATCATCCAGCTGCCTAGTAGTTGGGGACTGAAAATTCTAAACTGCTGTTTTGTAAGAAGAGTTGCACCTATCAATGTTTATATGTTTGTATTACTGGCAGCTCTTAAATCTAGTTGCATTGACACAAGGCTTTTAGAGAACTGAAACCGCTGGTACCAATTCTTTTTGCTCTTTTGAAAATATCAGTGGAGAACATCACATTACCAAATCACAGATTTGCATTTTATTCTGAAAAAACCTTCTGACTCTTTCTCTATGCACTCTCCAAAGTCTTTATAAGAGTCAGAGTTTATTTGTATCTCATTTTTTCTTACAGAATCTTCTCTCTTCTAAGCTGTAGCACAATGAAGTCAGTATAGTAATTATGTCTCAGCTAACAGTAAAAGAAAATGTTAYACCAAAAGCGTCTTTCTCTTGAAACTCTTGAATCACAATGTACTTATCTCCTAAGGTTAAGAGGATGTGATTCCAACCTGTGAAACCRACCAAACAAAAATATCCAAATTGGTGACAGAACAGAAAATGAAATTCTCAGACCTTAGGAATGGTCTTCCTCATGGAAGCTCCACTGTGTCGCAACATTTAACTCYTGTAAGAAGCTGTAACAGCAGCTATCACCAAAAATACCAAATCATTTTTTGTCACCTCTGAAGCACTGGAGAAAGTACGCCATATGGCGCCCTCTCTCTTTTCTTTTGATTATATTAAGYTTTTCAGAGAAAAAGGTTTTAAAAAATTCTATGGTCCTTTTTGAGCTGCTTTTGATTAGGTGATTTCCACTGCAAAAAAAGCCAAAACAATTTCAAAATGAAGTCTATAAGCAAACATAAGTTCAAATTTTCTACTGGACTATAAATAGACTGTTGGAAACACCGRAAGTAGGAGAAAAAATAGCAAAAAATAATCCTAAAACTATAGCAGAAGGAGACCTTAAATAGTTGTAATTAGGATTTTACATATCTCATTACTACTACTTTCACTAAGCCTACAGCCTTGATGCTCATTTACAGTAAGATCCCACAGGCCAAGTAAAAAGCAGAAGCTGTGCGCAATGTACAAGCAGTATTCTTCCCATTACACAAAAAAGTTATTATATCTTCATAGCCAAATGTTCTATGAACTCCAGATTACTAAAACAACTCAGTTTTATAAGATATCTTGAAATAGTTCCAACTTAAGCAACAGAAGAGTTAGCCTGGATGTGCAGTTGGGAAACCATATGATTATTCTGTCTTCATGTTCACTAAATTTAACATTGGCTCTTCAGAGATGAACTCCCAGAGATAAGACACAAGAAGGCCAGTTATCTGCTGCCAAATTCAGTGGTAAAAAGGAAAAGAATGAAAGCAAAAAAAGAAAGAAAGGAAAAAAGAAATAAAACTTGGGAGTGAAGCTGGTTATCTAATTGTCTGCAGCAAGCAGGATTGGTTTTAAAAGTAAATTAATATGTTTAGGAGTTATGCAAAACAAGAATAATTTACAACAAATTGGTTTCCAGATCACTTTTAATTAACCATGATCTAAACATCCTAAGTTCCCATTAAAATAAATTGTAATTGCATTTGATTCTACCTAGCCTGATTTTGACTGCAGAAATGTTGAGAAGCAAAAACAGATTAGTAAGAGCTTGGCTTTATCATATAGACATTACCTCTCTTACTGTATGCTTCAGACTAGGAAAGTGAGCATACGAAATAACTCAGAAGTTATTATACAGGCCACTCTTTTGCCCACATATGCAAAAYTGGGTTCAGTTCTGATTTCAATAGATCCCAAGTGACTGATTAACTGCTGAGGCAGTGAAGCTACTTCTGGGTTCGATAAAGAGAATAGAAAACAGGAAAGGAAGGAAAAAATAACCCTCTCTCTGCTGGAAAATCTAAAAGGTTATTTCCAGAGGCAACAGGAGCAAAAGGGAACATCATCATACAGAAATAATAAAAAGAAAAATTTATTTCATCAAAAGAAAAATTTGCCAAAATGAGATCAGTGAAGACAGTGTTCAGAGGATTAAAAGAAGAGTGATACAGACAAAGAAAATATCTGGAATTACAAAAAGAAGGTTTTCAGTACCATTCTCTTGATAAGAGTTCTGAAAGGAATAATAAATCATTATTCAAAAGGGCATATGGTCTTTTCTATAGTGTGAGAGTAGAAGCAAAAAGATTATTATCTAATTTCCTGTAATTTTTATAGCTTGTCTCTCCAAAACAAGCATCTAATATTGACCTCTATCAGAAAGAGGGCACCGGACTAGAAAACAACTCATCCCATTCATCCTACATCGTAGTCCCTAGATTGCTCTGAAGTACATCAGTATAATTGTAAAATACTTTTTTTTCAAATTAGCAGTTGTTCTAGAAACTGTTGGATATCAATATTTTTCTTCACTAAGTCTTCGCACTCTTGTATCTAAATCTCTGCATTTTTAGAGCCAGCAAGAAGTAAGACCAACCCTCCTTTGTGGCAGCCTGAAACGTGTACCTAATGGACACATGTGAAGGACTATTTCTAAACTAAAAAGTGTTTATAAAATGTCTTTCCAAAATCCATCTTAAAATACTCACTTTGGGGGAAGAGAGGGCTCAAGGTATGCTTAGAAACAGACCAACTTCACAGATTTCAGATGCAGCTGATCAGCCACATCTTAAGAGGTTACTATGAGCCATAGTAACTATCTTTGTGTAAAAAGATTGTGTTTTTCACATAGTTTAAGTATAGGGTTGTAAAATGCACTGGTGTAAAGCTTCTTTCCTTGTTTACCACAAGCTAAAAGCATGGCAGATCCTTGCTTTTCCTCCACACAATTCATTCAGATACAGTAACTCACTTTGCATAGCTAAGCTCTAAAAAAAGTCATAACCTGTATTAAACAGGAGGCTTCAGCAGATACATAGTAATTCAAACATGCGTGTGAGCCCTATGTGGACCCATTTAATAAAATGTATTTTGGTTTGCTGAAGCTAACCACTAGAGAGAGTTGGACTGCCTAAAATGTGTGCATTAACCAATTTTAGTTTAAAGAGATAAATCTCTCTGTACGTCTTTTGCTTTAATAGTTGTTTATATCAGCTTATCTTAAAAAGATTCTTAGTCAACTCAAGGTAAAGCAAAATTAGCCTGAAACAAAGCTAGGATCTACACAAGAGCTTGCACCAGTTTAAATAAATTAATTACAACTCACAACCTCACCTAAAGCCATGCAACCTGCCGATGGTGGTAAACGAGTAAGAATATAAGCAATAAATCAGAATAAGCGTTTCTTAAATCAGAATAATGTCCACAATGTGACACATCAAAGAATGACCTATGATACTGTGCAGAAATTCAGCATCTCTTCAAAATAAAGCTGATTCAAACAGCAGACTACGAAACATACACCTATTTAAGAATAATCCTTTGCTGATGTTCAAGATTTCTATTCTACTTCCCTCGTGGGGAAACAACACCGCTGATTTCCAGCCTGCTCCATCCTGTTAGAAATCTTCATTCACTTGTTACACAGCTCCTTTCACAGCACCGGAAAYCGCAGGCTGTTACATATGCCAGGAGCTGGGCACAAGCGATGCGAAGTCCCTTTGTTAYTGCATCCGCTAACTTTCTGCCACCAAGATTAAACTCTAGCACAGAAGAAAGACAAGCACAATGTTCTCTGGTTCATGTCACTGGTGAACTTCTGCTCTCATAATGAATGTGGCAAGGAAGGAAAGAGAGTAAGAAAGACAGAGAYGATCAATTATAATAAACAGCTGAAGTCTCCTTAGGTAGAAAGGTCTTGATACATGTAACTCATCTAACAGCAAAGAAAGCCGGCTATAGAACAGCACAGCCAGAACAGCTACATTTTAAGAACCTACATGGAAAATACTTCCTGAGATAAGGGACCAAGCACATGAATTGACTAATATGGCAATAAAGACAAACATACTCACAGACATACTGGAACACCATCAAGGCAGTACCTGAATTCTCCAGGGACCACTAGGGAACTCCAAGGCAATCACCCATTCCCCTGCAATGTCCTGCACTAATGCTATTACAGGCCTGACAAAATGGAATTACAGGACGASGTAAACGGCTTTGGAACTTCATTTTGTTCATATGGGGCATTTCAGAGAAATCGAGGCTGCACAGAGAAGACAACCTAACCAAAAGCAGACAGGTTAAACTAAGCATATAAATTGGCATGTATCAGGACACTGCTGCAAGTTTGGTGGGTAGAACTGAAAGGAATGGCCTGTTGCTTCAAGACTGGACTTTTGTACATCATGTAACACCAAGAGAGATGCTACAAYAGGAGCATCGTACGTTCTTATCAAAACTTCTAAAATCACTACAGCATTAGGGAGATGACAGTGAAATTTTTCTTCTGGAGCTGAAGAAAGAGGACTGTTTCCAGGCACATCCATTCTTTCGAAACCAGCCCGTAGCACGCTGGGAGAACTTGGTCCATCTACCTGTTATCCAATGGTGAAGTGCATGCATGTAGTGTTCTCACTAGAAATACTCCCCCAACTCTGTCCAGAAAAGCATCTAGAAAACGTGAAGAAAAAAAATGCAGCATTTGTTCAGAAGGTCTGATTTTTGGAAAGCTGTTTCAACAGCTATTTAAAGGAAAACAAAAAAAAAACTGCTAAAATTCATCATTATGCATAAAAGCCTGTGAGAAATTCATAAAAAGTGAGGCAAGTGGAAGAGAAAAATGCCTGCAGTCAAGAAACTAAAACTAACATCTTAAAAGATGAAAAAGAAACTACTAAAAACAAATAGTGTAACGATTTGGCAAAGGAGATTGTGAGATCATTTTTTTCAACCAGAGGTTTCAAGGTTGGATGTGACAAAGAACTACTRTAGAAAACTAGCAGTACTATCATGTAATAATCCAAAGCTAAAAAAATAACAACAGAAGCTTTTCTCAGTCCTAATATCTATGACTGTTGCTTTCAACCCTTGCCATGACATGATTTTGTTATAAACAAAGAAATATAATGACCTTGCTCCCTGTCAGCTGTTAGAAAAGCAAGTGTGATCATCAGACACTGAAACACGGTTATGACCCACATCTTGAGAACACGTGTTCTGGGACTTGGGGTCTCCTGGTGCACAGTCTAATTCAGATGACTTGAACAGGATGGTTCTTACCAGTTTAAACTCAGGTGTCTTGGCAGAGCGGTGCAGGAACACTGTTGTAGCACTTCCCTACACTAAGCCTGGTCTGAGTAAATGTTGTTAATCCTTTACTTTCCTCAGAACTAAATTCATCRGTATTTTAAATATTCACAGCAGATGCTGAATTGGTACTATTCATGCATGCAAATCATACAGCTTAGGGGACCTCCCTTTGCCCAAATGATGCAACTCCATGGAAAGCTAATATCCTTCAGTCATGTCCTTTAATCCTAATATTTTGATAAATAAAATATTCATATTTTTACAGAGGATAGAGAAACCCTGCAYATTAACCCTAACCCTAAATATTAAACTAGAGAAAAGCAAGAATAGGGGAAAAAAAAAAAACTAATTAGTGTGACAGAAACCACATGAGTTAGACCAGAAATAATCTGCTTAACTGGCCATGGAAGGTTTGAAGAAACCTCTCCCTTCCTCTGATTTGTTTTTTGTTTCATAATCCTGAATAAATGTGCCAACATAGCAGCACTAGAAACTCCAAGATCATTATTTAGGATTGTATCAGAAACAATCCAATCTTTAAGTAACTATTCTCAGTGAAAACAGGGAAAATCCATGATCTTTCCTTTTTGATGCAGTTATTCCTTCCTACATTATCACTGTATATTAACAAAGAGAATGAATCATTTTTATTCTTCACAGGCTGCCACGTTCTGACTGCTGAAGTGGGACTACTCTTGATTCAGCAATGCACAAGCTGGTGGCACACAATTCTGTCAAACTGGAAAAAAAAAAAGCCACAAAAGGAAAAAATTAAGACAAAAACAAATTGAACAAGTCCCTCAAAGAGCAAATAACAATCTTCAGTAGAAAACTGCTATTAGAAAACTAAYGATATAATTCCCATTTCTAAAATAGTGTTAAATAAAGCTGTTGTTCACTGCCCTATTACAAGCGCACCTTGTTCGTTTTCTCCAATTCATTACAAACCAGAAATTATGCAGTATCTCTTCTGTGCTACTAAAAAGGATCAAACTAGGCAACAGATTTTCTAAAAAAATGGAAGCTGCCTACACTTTAGACATAGGAGAAGGAACCGCTCAATGTACTTCCACCATAATTAAACCGAGCTTTGAGAAACACAGAATCTGAATGTTATTTTTTTATCCCTATAAAGTTAGACAAACACTTTACCACAGGGAGATAAAGATTTTTTGATATTTAGTAAATTATTATGAATATTTAGCAGAATGGCTGCTGGCAACTCAGAGGGGCAGCTATTTTGACTCTTCARCACTGCTAAACTGATATATTCCTTTAATTAGGTGGCTTTCTCCTGCTAGTAAGTAGCATTCTCCGGAGAYTCTTGGCTTACTGCCCGAGTGACCTTTGGATTGATGAAGCGGCTATTTGATGAATATYTGGACAAAGATATTGTCTTGATGTTGATTGATTTGATGTTTTCTGATTTCTATTTTCCTGTKCCACCTTTCTGAAACTTAGGACATTTTTCTAAATTTCATCCTTACATGCTGAGCAGTATTTTAATCCAAACGATGAAAGTCTTCACAGAAATTGTTTTACTGCTTTGACTTTCAAAAAGGTGTGACAACTGAGTGCCTAAATTTAACAGGGAAAYGACATTTTGATGGGAGTTAATAACTTACACAGAAAGATAATGAGCTGCTGCCTATTCCTGTCCAATTTAAACTAAACCACAGAACAGGTGATCAACACGGCAGAAGTGCAGTTGACCTACTGTGTGCCATTTAACCATTATTTTATTTCAGGTATCACTTATATGAAAGAAATGTAAACTCCAAGACACACAAGTTGCTGCTGAGCACTCAGCAGAGGAGCCYTGCAGGACTTCTCCCTCCCAAATCTACTTAGCTGGACCCTGTACAGAATAACAGTTTCTCTGCAAAAGCCAAAAGAAGCAATGAGTACAAATAGTGCTGTAGGTCTGTCCATCTCATATATCACCTGTGAAGCTATTGTGCAAATATTCCCTAGGAATGCGGACAGCATTCATCCCTGTTTGGTAAATCACTGAAYTGCGCTGTGTTTGCTCCACTGCGTATTACATTACTTTTTCAAAGGGAAATTGGTAGCACAAATGGTTGGYCAAAGAGCTAAAGATGGCCAGAAACATGTATGAGCACAGCCAAACTGATGCAACGAAGAGGGTCCGTCAAAAACTGGAGGGTCAGTTACTGCCTCCCCAGGTGCCAGCTCAACATACAAASGAGAAATAGCTCACACTGAAGTTCCACCTCTCAGAGACAACAGTAAAAAAGGCAGAAATACCGAGCTTAGCAGTTCTCCTTGATTGTATCAGATGCTAGGAAAAATGTGAGRGTTGAAATTACATGTGGAAGTAACACTTTTCCTATGATTTTTYTGTGGTAAATAAATTAACACTATTTTGAGTCCTGAGTGGGTGCTATGAGATAATCAGAGTAATTAAAACATCCAAAAAATTGTAAAACTTCAGAAGTCTTTCCTTTCACTCCTTCTGAGAGACAGCCCACTATCTCTAATATTGGCAGGTGCCAGTATTAACTCTTCAGTTCCTTCTCCTTCATTTAATTTCAGAAATAAACTTGACTAAACAAAGAAGGTTGAAAATTAGCAATGGCACAGGCTGCAAAGGCTTTATAATTACAGTAGAGGGAAACACGTGAGAAAATGCTGACTACACATTACAACATCTGAGATCACACTGTACCAGAAAGCAGGCCAGYTTTTGTGCCATGTACAATAGTGAGAGCAAATTAGCAAAGTTTGTAACAGAAGCATTAGTGCTAACTGAAAAGAGCACAGCCTGATCTATTTTGGTATACACTGACAAAAAATGCTCATCTCCTGAGGTTTATGGAACAGGAGGACCTCAAGTCTCTGCTATCTCTGCATCTGCACAGGTCTAAAAAAAAAAAAAAAAATCAATCACATCATACGCCTGTGGTTCAGCTGGGATGTCAGCACATTTGTTAAGATTTCACTGCCAGCCATCTCCAATTTATCTCCACTGACGCAGCACTGACACTGTCATAAGGCAGAATGTTAACCTCCTCAAAATACATGAAATCCCTTGTGAAACAACAAGTTCATCAGGAGAAGAGATGTTTTCATACATCACTCAGGCACCAACATCACATAAATCAGCCCAAACTTTTAGCAATGAAAAACANTTTTAGCAATGAAAAACAAAGTTTTTTTTTTCTTTTCTTCTTCTTTTTTTTTTTTTTTTGTTATCAGTAATCAACAGATTTACAAAGTGCACGAAATGATCTCTGCAGATTTTCTCATGCAACATTGCACTTCAAGGACCTCACTTCGTGCTTGAATAATAACTCTTCAGCCTAAGTACCTAAATTGCCTAAAAGGTATCTTAAATGTGCAATCTCCTACTGATCTCATTATTCAAATATTCTGTAAAAAATTCTCCTGTTTCCTCCCCTTTCCTCCAGCCTTGGGCTTTTGTTTGGGAATAGAAGAGCATTTATTACTCTCCTTAAGCACCTTTGCATATACATCAAGCTGTTCTATGTAATTAGGTTCTGTAGAATTAGCACATCACARTTTTTCTCAAAGCCAGCACACTGTGCATGTTTGAGGAATGCAGAACAGTGTAGTTTCTTGTATATCTTTGATATTTTTAAATGTCCTGTCTTCTGGGAGAGGTAAGGTCAAGTCTTCTCAGAACAATTTGCCCAGTGAGAAATCCTAGTAATTGAACATTAGTGATAAACAGCTAAAGGTGTCTACTCGCATCATGGGAACTGAGGTTCTGGTCTGCTTTTCTGTGCCATTAAATACTCACCTCCCAAACATTCAATAAAGGAAGGAAAATGGCAATAAAAGGATCTTTACAATCTATATACAAAAACTCAACAAAGAAAGAAAGAGAAGAAGAAAACCCCAGATCGGTAACTGCGAGTCCATCACTGTTGCTAATTCAAGCACGTGAGTTCAGGCATGCCGTCTGGTTTCATCCATTCCTCCAGCTTTAAAATGAGGCTTGCAGCCTCTGTCCTGCTAGCAGGATGCTTTACTACTTTCTGATGTTAAAAGAGTTTATTTACAGAAATCTCTACTTGTACATAAGGTGCTTCTTAAACTATTAACCTTTACAGAAAATAAGTTTGATTTATTTTAACCCTACTAGCCTTTATAAACTGAACAACATCAACTTTCATGGTCAAGCATCAAAAATTGGATACCTTCATGGCTTAGGCAAAGTAGATATATTCCTTTAGCTTCTTAGCTTTCCAAAGTGATAGAAACATGTACCATCCTGGGTCACAGAAAATCAGCTTGGCCTCCAAAAAATTAGCTTSCAAAGCAAAACCTGTCTGAGGAGACTACATTCTATGTCACAACATATTCCTTAAGAAGCAAAACCATTACAGACTTCATGTGGCCAGAAGCTGAACTTTGAGAGAAGACATTATCCTTTTATACAAAATAATTCTATTCAATCCTTCCAGTCATTCAGGGATGCCAAAATATGCTGAAATAYGTTTCACAAAATTTACAGAGTAAATTTTGTACATTATACTCAGATGCAGAAAAGAAAACCTACCCCTACCACAAGGAAACATGACTTTAGAAATTACAGGAACAAAACATTTGAATTTAGAATAAATCACTACTTGAGGGTAAGGCTGAGCTCGTAAACACAAAATATTTTTTCAAAATGTATGTATTATTTACCAAATATCCAAAACACAGAAGGCATTTCAGAGACAGATTGCCMATGTGTGCACAGATGGGAGGTCCTAATTTCTGCCAGGTAAGGCTTAAGGTAAAGCACAACAAGCTAACCTCTTCTACCCTGTAAAATTAAAGATATAGGTGAAAGAATAGAAAAGGAAGCTTTAAAATGGCCCTTCATTCAGTGCTGTTCAGAAACTACTTTAATGAGGAACATCCGGCAGGGGGGAAGTCACCTTCAACAACATAGGGCTTTAAYGAGATGTAGTCTATCCGCACAGTCAGCCTAACACACAGAAAAGGGAAGGGAATTCATATTACAAACATACAACAATGTTTTCTAACTAAGATTTTCTATATGAATTGAAAAACATTTTTTTCTGGTTTTTGGCATTCAGTCATGTATTAAAAAGTGAAAGATTTCCATGGAAAGCAGACATCTATCATAATTAAAGTTTTTACCAAGAAAAATATTTTTCTGATTTAAATGAGCTCTGGAATACTATTTCTGACCAGCAGAAACCATGTATTTATGAGTAGAGTTACATATGTGTAGCCATGTATGTAATTCAACAGCTTGYAATTCTCATGTGAAAAAAAAAAAGTAGTTTATGTATTCCACAGATACTGAAAGTAATGGCCCATGCCTGACTTCTCACCGACTTCCTATCCAAAGCCTTTATTGCTTCCAATAAGGAGGAATTTAATATATACTTGGGCCTTGTAAAGGTAAGGCTGGTTTTCAGCAGGAAACTGATAACTCTTTATCRGTGAACCAAATGAAGCTCACAGTTCAACACAGACACATTCTTTTCTTCTTCACGTATTCCGAGCTAGGTTCAAATCAAGTCACCAAAATCCTTAATACTCAAAGACTGGTAAGTAGGTACCATCACCACACTTTTACGAATGCTCTAAAATAAAAGATTAAAAKCTCTTCCCAATATAATACAAAAAACTAATGGAAGAAACCACTACTGATCTCTTGATTTAATTTCTGACATAATATCATCTCTTCAGGAGTTTCAGCTAAGGATTGAATTTTCCATCACGTATTTACATCAGAAAGCCACTGTGGCTTTTAAAGTGTTGGCTGGATGAAAACCACTGGATGCATCTGTGTATAGAATTAGGAAGTAAAGAATATGTTATTGGGATTCTAAAACTTAACAATATTTCAATGCTTTTTTCTTCTTTTTGTTGTTTGTATGATACCACTCCTTCGTGTGGTCCTAGGGTGCTTACATATTCACAGGAAGCCCAGCATCAACAGCACTCTCTTATACAGGAAACTGCAGAGAGGTCACTTTAAAAAGAACCAAATGCACAKTGAACTACCTTTTGGAAATTCTTTTTTTTTAACCAAAGAAGTCTTTTCAGGAAGAGGTACGTGATGACACTGCATGGAAAACTTGATCATGTTCCAACTAATTATCAGCTAGTAAAACAGAGTTTGCACCCAATTAGTTCACTCAAAGGGAGTCCCACTAAGCTATAATCTACAGACAGCTTTATAGGAATATGTCTATTTTATATTGATGTAGTCCAGTGAGTTGACAAAATGCACTGCACTGCTGCTCCTGTCTTCATCAGAGAGACTGCCAATTCAATGAATTACACAGTGGAGTAAGATTTCAGGCTTTGATGCTTAGAAGAAAGAAAAATAATAAAACAGTATGTCCTAAGAAAAAGGMTCACTCAAAAACCTGAATTATTTTTCCTATTTCTTCTCTCCTCAGAAGATCTCTTGCCACTCCACTGCCATAGTTCCTACACTATACCATGTATAAACACTGACATGCACATACTCTGTATGAAAATATCATCCTAGTTTYGTGAGATATATAAAACAGCAGAATTTTTCTTCCATTAAAGAATGACATTTTTCATAGCCTGTCACATAGTGAGAAGCATTGCACTAATAATGCGTTTTTCATTCTAAACATCTGCCTAAATTGATGCTAAATACAATTTCTGGGTAGGTTAAATATTAAACTGATAATACGCCTTCTCTGAGACAAATGAAGTACTATGAAATTGTACYGTGTCTGCTTCACAGTTCTTTTCATAGAGTGCCTTAAATAGCTTTAGAGAACCTGAACTGTATAGAAGTGCTTGTATGCAAGCAAACACAGTGGTCTTTATACAATGACCACTATTATATTAATGAGTGTTTGCATTAGTAACATTTATTCTACAAGGAACTGAGAGACGATCAATAATTTGTACTTAAAGCAATTCTAGTGGGAAAGACCTACATTTATAACTGAATAATGCTCCAATATCACAAGCCTGAAATAACATCCTACATTTTGTTACTAAATGCTGCTTTTGTAGGCCTCCTCATATACATGTAAGCATATCAAACACAAGTACACTGTAATAGTTATGACTACATTTACTGAGGTTTCAAAATCTATCTTATCATTGTAAATTCTGTAGATGGAGTAACTCCTTTGATATTTTTGACTAGCATAAAATTATTTAAAAATGGTTGACTATTACCTTCTTTGGAAAGATGGGAATCTGTAGGAACACATTAATGTTGCATCTCTTGCAACTTCAAATACAGAGATTCTCTGCTTTGTCCCAGCTCTGGGAGCCAAGGGGAGGATATCTAAGCAAGATTCAGGCACCATCACCCTCTTGAGAAGGACRTGGTTTTCCGGTGTCACAGAGCTGAGTTGGGCATGTACTCTATGGTTTCACTGGACTCTTCAACCCACTATTCCACCCAACTATCCATCAAGATAATGACAATGTTGCACACAATTATCAACTTGTTAAAATTGAGTTAATGCCCAATTACTTCAACTGAAGGTCACTCCCTGAGCTGTAATCTAAAACCATCCACTGGTATTGATCAGGTCTGGGAAAAACAAGCTGCTTGGCTACCCTGTCAGGGCTAAAGTATGGAAGATGTCAACTGAAGATCTTGTAAGGCATACCAAAACCATTAGGATTTCAAGCCCAGCTACCACAAGTAGAGGCTCTTCGCTTCTATTGTCTAATATCAGAGCTCATGCCAAACTTGGTCTAAAATCGGTTCATTGTAAGTTACACAAGTATGGATTGAAAATCTGTAATTCATCTCAATTCCACTTTAGGAGATTCATTTTTCATCAGTGCAGCAAATACTCTAATATTTCGGCTTCTGAAAAGTGAATATAACATCTGCACACTCATAGCTCTTTCTAGAATCATATCAAATTTTTAGAAGTTATGTAAGGTAGGTAGCACCAGGACAACTGGCACATTTGCATTTCATACAAAATGTTTATGCAAAGAATATGCTCACATATCCACAGGAAAGGGAAAAACAGAAAAAAACCCAGTCCATCATTTTACGTTACATTAAGTGGAATTCAGTAACACCACAACTAATGCTGAGTCCATCACTATACATCAATCATAAGAGCTTGATACCCTAGACAGAGAATTAAGGAAGAAACAGAGGGATTCAGCTCTCACAGAACGATCTGAGAAACTTAACCACACAAATTCTAGTTAAAGATTTATCCATGTCATTATTACTTCTCATCATTACAAGGAAAAATGAAAAAGGAACAAGTTATAATACTCCCATTATTTCATCAGTCATTTAGACAGCTATAGTCAAAATAAATTTTTCCCAGAAACATTACCTTGACATGAGACACGCTTCTTGCTAGACTCTTGAACAAATCATTTCAGAGAAACAAAACACAAAAGATTTACTCTCATAAATGAAAAGATCTAACCCTGATTATATGAAGCTGTAAAGGACGTACTTTAATCAGGTAAGATTCCAGAACCAAATATTTAAAACTATCATCAAAAATGCCTAAAAAGAACACTCTCGAATGTTCACGTGTATGGGAATCAACAATGGACTGATTACTTTGAAAAACAACTAAATATTAATCCAATTTTCCTGCATTCCAAGAAAAACCTTAAAAAAATTACTATTATACAACAGTAAAAACTGCTTCCTGCCATACTTTTCCTTTTCTCCTTTAATTCCTACAGGAGTACCTAGAAATTGATTTGGAAAGATGATGGAAAGCATACTACTATCAAGACTTACCAACCAGTGAAAAAGTATAATAATTGTTCAACTGAACCATTATTTACAATTCCAGTGGCCTAGTCTTCACAAAACTAAAAACCAGGACTTACCAAAAACAAACAGCCAAACAAAAAACTCCACTGACTTAAAAGGTATCTTCCTCACTTGTCTGGAATATTTGATCAATGGGAACACTTTCTGAAAACAGAGGAAAAAGGTATTGCCCAAGAACAAGAAGCAAGGATTAACAGTTTTTTTACTTACTGTTAGATATTCTTGTTTATGTTCAAGTACAACTAAAAATATTTAATAACATCTGTATCAATAACTTTTCAATTCAGCAAACATTAAAGACTCTTGCACATCGCTGGAGAAAGTATTGGAATACATATACGCAAGGTGTTATGTTCACTGGGTACTCAAATGCATTATGTCTTGGCTATGGTTCATCTCAGGTCAACAACACAGTCCCCTCAGGTACATGTTAGTCATTTTACAACTTTAACTGAATGATACAGCATATTGAGAATACATATATGTATCTGTAAAATCAAGTATATTAGCAGACTTCAGAACAAGAAGCTTTCTTTTTGGTTTGTAGTCTACATAATCGAATTAGAAAGCAAAAATAAYGTGAAATTTGTCACACCAAATAATAAGTTAACAAGAAAAAAACAACTTGGTTTCATCTAGCTGGCTTCTTTCTACTGAGCTTTCATATTATGTTCCACTACCAAACTTCCTCTAAGGCAGAAGAGCTCTGATGCAGAGAAATACAACTGAGTATAACCATCCTCTTTTAACAAGCGGAAAAAAAAATACAAAAGCCAGACTAAAACCCTTAACAAGAAATCTAAACCCTCCCAAAAGCATGGGGACAGGATACATCATTTTTATTCACTCTTCATAAGACATTCATGGAAAATTGATTAGGATGTTGTAATCCTAAGGTTTCTAGTATATTAATATACTTATAACTAAGGCAAATAAGTTTGAAGGAAGGTCAGAAATGRAATGATTTGAACTCTCATTGCACAACATCAGTGAAGAATCGGTACTTTAACAATTTGTTGGTAGAGAGCTCAACACAACTGCTTTTGCGCAGAAGACAGCACACTCGTCCCAGCAGCACAAGAGTGCCTACATGGTAAGTACCCTGAGGCTGGGATGAGGTTGAGAACCTGCAACGAGGCCACAAATAAAGAAATGGGAAGAGCGTAAATGCTATTACTTTGCATCTTCTGCCATTTTTCATCTGCACATCTTAGAGAGATTTATACAGTTGGGTATTGTTCATATTTTGTATCTCTGGTAACTGAGACATAAAGCYGATGAATAACGTGACTGAGGTTATGCAGCAAGTCAAAGACAGAGCAAGGAAGCCAAGAAGTCTCTATTCCCACTTGCCAGCTGTAACTTATCTTTTCACCGCCTTCTCTTAATCACTTTAGCTAAAGCTAAAATTCAGTTTCTGGAGGCACTAAAACCACCGCCAACAGTCCTACTTCAGATATTTGAACATCTTACAAAAATCTAGCTCACTGTGAACAGGAAGTAGCCAAACATTACAGGCATACAATTAAATAACACTCCCCGGGAGAATTCTTTCAAGTCTTGCATAAAATCAGTAAAAAATAATAATAAATAAAGGAATGACCATTTATTCCGATGAGAATTGTAACATGCTGATCTTGGAAAGAAAAAATATTATAAAATAATATCTTTAACATCTGTGTCCTAGAGGCAATGTTTTACCACTGCTACCCACCAAAATAGTTACATGGCACAGACCATATAACTTATGAGAAACACACTTTGATAGAATTTTGCATAGTTTTGGCAGAGATTTGTTCAAAAATAAATTCACTGCAACAGATGTCATCATATACTTCAAATTTCAACAGTTCCTATGTGTAATTCCAATGATAAGGAGTGAAAAAGAAATGGTTTCAGTCAAACACWCTGTTTCTGCTACTGTAAAATTTGCACAATACATAAATGCCAGTTTGCTATATTATCAGTTTCCAAAACTGTATCCAGTAGGATCATTTCTGCCTAGCACTACTAGTATCTCAACCTGATTTCCTGTGCCGCTTGGCATGTAGCAATTTGAAACAGTGCAAAATGAACGTATACCAGTATAAAATACTACCAATGTCATACTCTTCATTCTCTCTGCTATCACTGAAGCTATTGCAATTGAATTTTCATTTCAGAAAGACAAAAATCAGTTGAAGTGATGTTTGGTCTGATTTGCCATCCCACTCTGAGGRAAAAAAAATTGCCTAACAGCATTCTCTGTAATGGTGAGGCCATCTAATCTTTTCAGGTTCATCTTCCCCTGTGCACCTTTGTGCTGGGARAAGTTCTACTGAATTATCTGCTTAAAATCTGAAAGGGTTTACTAAATGCTCCAGATGGCCACAAGACTTCTGCTGAAAAAGAAATGGCCRATGATCAGCTGATGTAAGCCAGTATAGCACTTCTGAAACCAACACAGCTTTCACCATCTCACAATCTTAATTTTCACCTTCCATTTGTGTGTATATTGTTTTGGGGGCTGGGCCACTATCTTCTCCAAATCTGTTTTTCCTGCCTATGTTTGGGGCATGGCTGTCTTTATGCCATCCAGGAGAACCCCCGGGGCCATGCTCACCACTGCTGGAAATCCAGTAGAGTCCTACTCACTGACTATAAAATCTACCCACATTCATGCATGCATTGCTTCCTCTTTCAGATCGTTGATAACTGGATATAAAACATACTGAGCGCATTCCGCCATGCCCACAGTGTGCACATACTGCACATATGTAACTATATCGAGGTAGGTATCAACATGAACTCTAAGCATTCTAACAACTGTATTGGTGCAGCTTTCAGTACATCTGAAACCCAATCATAGGACATTTGACTCTCTGAAAAACAGTCATCTCCTCCAGGATATTTCACTCAGCTCTGATCAATAGAATAGAAACATCACTTGTCACTGCTGAAGTGCTTTGATTTGCGTGAGCTGTACAACAAGTAGCARAGACAAGACAAGAATGTGTCCCCTGGTTTTCTTCACCAGACCGGAACAGCCTTCATATTGATCTAGGGTTACATCTGAGAAGCTCTCTCTACACCACTGTCAAGGGGATGCAGACAGGCTAACATTACACTTACCCTTAGTCCACATAAGACGGTCTCATCTTCCCAGCTGACTTATCTTTCTCAATTTCACAGGRGCAGCTTACGGAGATTTTTGTGAAATATGATGTTCTATTGAAAGAATTYCAGGGAGTTTTCCAGAGGTTGAATAAATGAATAGTATGAGTAACTCCAGTGTTTTTAATGTCATCGTATAGGTAGGATTTAGCTTTTTCAGTCTGCCGTGCACTTTGCTTACCAAAGAACGATTCACAATAGGTCCAGACATCTAGCTCTAGAGTTTCTTGCTTACTTGTTTTTTGTTTTTTATTACCTCCACATAAAGTAAGCTAATGAAGAAAAAAAAGTTAAGGTAGTTAAGGAAAACACTGGTTATGGATTTTTAATTCTAAAATGAAAGTATAGGACATAAAAAAATAGAAGAGAATAAGCTAATTTATATCCGCAAGACAGTGTTACCATGAAAAACAGTGACTTGTGTTGATTTCAAAGGGATTAGGCATTTTTATTGTATTCAAGCAGATATATTCTAAACTTTTAAAATCATTCCAAAATAGATTCAAAAGAGGTTATTTTTCAGTCTTGCGTATAATTATGCTGGGGATGCTAAAAGGCATTCCTCACAGTCTCATTACTCAGTATTCGCATGCTGGCTTCCTATTTAGTTTTAAAAGGTTTTAACCCTAGCTTCAGCTAAGAATTAATGAGAATAGGTTACAGTAAGTAAAGGGCACAATGCACATTTACTTCAGCTACACTGTAGCTGTTATACCAAATATGTATTTTTATAGTATACTACGGAAGACAAATGTACCCATTTAAGAAACAGTGGGATGCTATTTGTGAACAATTAGTCAAAATCCTACATGTACAACTGGCTGAAATACCAGCTTACTTCACTGAACACTGAGCTAATTGAGCCACTTCTCCAAATTTTCTGTTCCTTCTACCGTAAGCATTTATTAAACAAATCCTTAAGCCCTTAACCTGTTATCTATAGACAGTTACTTAAAGGGAAGTATAAAATGAATTAATCATGGATAGCTCACAACATTTCTTTTAGAAATCAGGTATTATCTGGTGCTTTATCTGTAAATATTATAGTACAACAATTGTACCTCACTGACTTTTTCTATCTTCTTCCTGAAAGACAAGCAGAGCGCAGATATTGTATCAGTCAGGACGACACAACCTTTTAAGCACATTGCTTAGTACTCAGAGAAGAATCTATACCTGACTGATAACAGTTTGCTTTTAAGTCAGAAATGGCCGCTTTTAGCTTAACATGATACATTTCATTAGGAAGGAGGCCAGCTTTTCAGGCTACAAATAGATAGATTAGTACTGATGGAAAGCACCCTGCCCTCTTTCAAAACCTTTTGAGGGACAATATTTTCATGGCACAAAGAGACAGCTAACACTTAATGAATGCTGATATCAGACAAACCTCTTGAAAATGCCCTCAAAGCACCCTTTGAAAGCCTGTACAAATAGTTTGATTTTATTTTAAGGAATACTGCAGATAAACTGAAAAATAAAAAAAATTACGTGCAACAGCACTTCTCATAGGAATGACTTTGTTCTCACTGTTACAGAGCTCCACAGTGCCTACATTCATGACAGGCTGATGCCAGATCCTGCAGCCTTTTGTATAACCTAGTAGACCACTGAAGAAGAACTAGTTCATGAATGAGGACGTGAAATGAAAGGTGGCAAAGAGTAATGAATTTATGAAAAAAGGTAAATAAGCACTAGATTTCCTTGCTCTCAGTGAGTGAAATTTATACTCACTGTGTCTAACCTAGGAGCAACTTGGCTACTCAAAATAACAAAGGACAGCAACATCTGGAGCTAAGGAGACACTTCTTTATCAAATCTTCCAGCATAACTTTTTCAGATGATTTCTTGTGGGGATGCGACCATTTTATACTGCAAAGTCATGTACCTAAGTAGGTATCATGACATATTTTCTGTCCTGAAGAAAGTATTTTAAGATCTCCTGTATTCTTTGAAGTATTCTATTACATGACAGTCTTCTAAACTTTATCTAAATGCTGTTTTGTGCACATACTCAACTRTGAGAAAGTAACACAAAACAGAATGGACAATACAGATACTATATATGACACCAACAAGATTGCAAAATGACTTTCTGCTAAAGGAAATCAACAGGAATTCTGGAATGTGCTCCTGCTGTGTCTACACATGGTATTCTACTCAGTGAATGAAAAACTGGATTGTTTCACTATAACAAACACTGTGAGCAATGGGAACCCAGAGCTGCAAAAGTTTTCATTTAATGAACTTGGTAAACTAATCATGTTTCCATAACTCAGTCTGACAGGTTGATTTCCCACCTGAAAGAATGCAGCTTCTTCGACCTGAAACCACCTACGGAGCTAACCACATGCTCACTGCTGCCTTCATTCATGAGATATGACATACTTGGATACTGATATGGAACCTGCAGAGTATTGGAATAAAATCAAGGAATGGACCTTGAATAATGCTCCAGTATGCTTAGGATTAAAAATAAACTTTTGAAATGGGAAAGAAGACCAAGAAAAATTATCACAAATCTGTCTTCAGAGTAATCTTCATTCAACAGCACAGCAACTTGAGTTCATCTTAAAGGGCTGCATGGGAATTGCAGAGGTGCTGTTTTACAAGTATCTTGTTAAAAGCATAAAGCCTTTGTGAGGCTTCTAAAAACAAACACAAAAATCATCTGTGAACTAATCTTTTATTTACAAAACTAGTGACTTCATAAAATAGAATATTGCCACTCTTCTCATATACCTTAAAAATCTTACAGGTTGAGTTGACATCTGGCACAAAATTTCCCAAAATAGTATTGTTTGCATATCAATTGTGTTCAGCTAGTGAAAAATCAAGATTCAACAAATTTCTCCAATTTGCCTTTAGATTCATTAAAAGTTCTGGCCTGTAACCTCCTCCTCAACTCCAAATTATTTTTCAAAGAGTCACATTAGAAAAAGGACAAACAGATATGCTAGGTATTGAAAATGGATCAAAGCTTTCAGAAACATAAACTGGCTGTTCTTGCTCTAACAGATATTGTACATACTTAAAAAAAAAATCTGATTTCTGTTCCCTTTCCTCTCATGACTATCTCTTTATTTTTCGATCTCCTTCAATCTTTGCTGCATGTATTCCAAAAGCTTTTGCTGCCTATAACTTTGATTCAGGAAAAGGGTTCAGAGTATACTTTAATTTAAGCATGCACCTACATCCTATGGAGCTAAGCATGTGCTTAAGTGCTCTGTTAGATGAATGCCTCCTTCCCTTCTTTGACATTTTTATYCCCTGGAGGATCTTTACAAGGTAAAACACAGATCTGATTGTGTTAACCCCACAAATTTAGGGTTTATTCAGAATGGATCAAGAGAATTTTAAAGCCCTCACAGGTTCAGAATTATGGTCTTTTATCATATTGTTACTGCAAATCAGTATTAAATGTAGACAAACTAAACTTGTATTCAACTTCTGGTCTTATGTAGTTGAAAATTATGGTAAACAGCACTAAACTTATGTCGTTAAAGAAAAAAATTGAAAGGGAGAGGTCCTTTCTGATCTGAGGTCCCTAGAATCCAGGAAAATGAAGATCCCTATTGATATGTGAAATGGTAGGAAATGCTAAAAAGTTGACAACTTATTAATATTGCAAGACAGTACAAAGTTCTGTTTGAAAATCTCAAAGGTATATGGAAATGCTTTTATAATTTAAGCTTAGTCAGGGGAAGATGACAATTTAAAACTGAACTTTTTGATAGCAATATTAACCCTTTCTGAGATGCTTCAAATATTCAAAAAATCGAAAGATTCAAATATTTACATTCTCTGAGAGATCTGAGGTACCATTACCCTGACAAACATATTAATACAAACACTATTTTAACAAACCGTTGGCTCTTATTTTCTTTTCACCATCTATTCTTCTTCCATCACCTAAGCTTACTCTCACTACAAAGGATATTACCACAACCTAGAAATATGCTTGGCTTCTCTGATATGGGTTGAGTGCCACTATAAACAGTTCTTCCTGTCTTTTCCACTAAAGCAATAAACACTCATATATGTTTGCGCTACATATGGTATGTCTATTTATTTTTAAGATGTTCATTTCTGTATCTCTCTAAATTAAACAAATGCTGCTTTTTGTTCCAAAGCCACAGTGTCCAAACTAGCTGAAACTTTTTGAAGAGTTTGACTTTTGTAGAAAGCTGTGCTCTTTTTTTTCAGAGTTCTTTGCAGTTAAACATAGTCCAGGATTGTAGTTTAAGAATCTCTGATTCTTTCTATTCAATTTAAGAGAGGATTACAATTTTGAGCCTGCTATCCAATGACAAAGACACCTAAGCCAGGAAACCCACAATGGGACTTCCCATTGCGCCTGGTCTTCCCAGAAAGAGATGGTCCTAAGCTCCCACGTTTGTTGATTTCAGGCTGCAGAACAAATTCCAAGCTCTTAAAAAATTTTAAAGGAAAAAGGTCATTTCGTAGGAAAATTAGTTTTTAAAAAAAGTTACTGCATTAAAAGCTAGGAGTTTAACACTTCAAGGTGGTGCCTATGAAATGGAAGCAGAAATAGTATATAGTTGGTTSGGGTTTTGGGGGGATGACTACATTTCTGTGTGCAGCTGAAACACGTCTTTCCTGAATTTCTGTACAACATACGCTCACGTTTTGTAAATTAAATAGTAACTATGAAGCAAGTTTGAGACAATGAATCTTAAATTTGAGCTTCCATTTCACTCAAAGTGCTAAAGCTTTGCCAGACTTCAGGGACAGAATGCAGCTATCATACAACAATGCAACATGCAACAATATCTCAAGTGCACGGAGTAAAAACTAAAACATTAAAAAACAAAGAAACAAAGAACTGTCAGATGGCAGAAAAGATAACCAATGTGGCCTTCAAAATATCCATGCTGACAGTTAGCTCTAACACTTATTTGGAAACAACGTGATACCATGCAGAATGGGAAAASAGGTTTAGAAAAAGTTACAGATTAACTATCCGATAGTCCTATTTGATGCTTCAGTTTAAAGGAAGATATTTGCTGAAAACCTGTTTAAATCCATTTTTGCTTTATTTTTCCATAGGAACAAAATTGCTGTGATCCGGGTTAATACTGCAGCTGCACTCTCTCAGATCGTCACTGCCTGGCAGATATGCCTTTTACTACAGAATGAATTTTTAGTATTATAGACAAATACATCACTTCCTAGGTTCTGTGGGAATCCTGGCTTCTTGGTAGCACCCTTTAGCTTAATCTCATAAATCTTCCTACCTAACACAGAAAGCTCAGTAAAACTTATTCTCTCACTCTCAAACTTATTTCATAAGGCTTTTTTTCAACCAACATCTACATATCTAGCTCTGTATCATTCTCTGCTGCCTTTGGCTCATGCGTTTTTTAATTTATATGCCCATCTGAAATTGCTGTATTAAAAATAGAAGAGAGCAGTTATCTAGGCATACATTATTATCCATGCTTTAATTAGGCATACAGCATAAACGATCTATAATACTATTCTCCTTGGAAGCAGGCAACCCTTTAAAAATTCCTTTCGATTCAATCACCTTTTGTCTTGGCTGTAAGAATCAGCTTGAGGCAGGTAGCATGATCAATAATATATGAACACAGGCTGTGAAGTCTCAGCATGGCACATGGCACTTCTGTCACACTGAGAACTCAGCTGAAGCTTATTAAATAGTCTTTTAAATAGCATAGTATTTTCATTGCTATAGGTCAGGATGTGTCAGCATTACCATAATAAAACCCTATTCTTAGTAATTTGTATCTTAGACAAAGATGACAAAATCATAGAAGCATGTTGGATTACTGAAGTAGCTTACAAAAGTTAACAGACAGCAGTGTTGTCAATGCAACACAGCTTTAGTATTCCTGACACTTCTGCTGATATTTCCAGCATTATTCCAGCAAAGACACTGTAACCTGGAATAAGACACCTCACCTAAAGAAATGAGAGGATCAGCCTGTGACTCCTGGCAGTCCTCCGTTAAAAGCTGCCAAGTATGAAGATTATTCTGCTCTGTTTTGCTAGGTGCAAACCAGACCTGGACTGAAATCTCCATTGCATAGGAACAACTTTCGACTATAGCTTTAGGGAATTTAAACGTATACTGTAAAGCAACTAGAAAAATAGTGTGAGAATATCAGAAGTTTTTTTCAAGTGATTCAAACCAACTTTGCTCAAACAATAACAAAGTCTACTAGCCAATGGGCATTGTCTAAACTAAGTTCAATGCTCTAAGAGATGTACAAAAACAAATTTCTAAAGCTACATTTAATCCTTGCTAAATCAGGCATGAAAAAGAATTTGCAGTCTTGCTGAGCTTCTCAAGTCCCTAAAATAAAAAGGTAATTTATGACTCATTGACTCATTTTAAACAATAGAAAGAAAAAGAAAGATTTCATCATCATGTTCAGTGATTGTCAAAGGAATTTCCATGTGCCTGCATGCAGAGATGATCATGCATTTGTCCTAGTTCTAGTAGTTAAAGTATTCTATTAGCCCTTACTTAGAAGGCTATACTCTCCTGTTAGGACTTCAAACAGGTTTTATGGCTACAACTAAGAATCACTATGCAAAGCCTAAAGCTGCCTAAAAAAAAAAAAATCTAGTTCTATTCCTATTTCACTTAGCATTTGTCTTGGTCTATCAGATTAAAAAGCTGTGAATATCAGAATTGCAAGTAAAACTATGAACTTTGTTGACAAAACTGGTAATGATGTATTTATATATATGTGTGTGTGTGTATATACATATATGTGTGTACACAAAAAACAGGAAACTTCTTTCTGCTCCTCCAAAAAGCCTTCCTAAAACCTTTTAGGAGGCAGCCAAAAATTTTCTGTGATTCAGTAAAAATGACTGTACAATTTTAGTTTCGAAAATCATGTTTCTACTGAAAGATCCTTACACTACTTTTATTCCCCCACACGCCTCCAAGGCAGAGCACAGTCAGTATTTCAGAAACAGAACATACAGCTATGTGGATAAAGAAAATATCAGTAGTTTACCACAGATACATAAACATAGGACTTACTTAGTACTGGCCTACGAGTAAGCTTTGAGGATTATTTTGGAAAATGTCAGATTAGAAGATTGGTTTTCTTTCAAGGGAAGATTATCTGTTAAAAGTACACTGGACATCCAAAAACCATTAAAATGGGCTTCCTCTTTGGATTTCAAGGCCCATTGCTCCAATTTCCTCCTTTATCTCAATCACTACTAACAGAAGGATGTGTCTAAGCTGTAAATATTTGTAGAGAAAATAATGGAAAAGGAGAAGCAGATATTTTACTAGCCAGGAAAAAAGTAGCTCAAACTATGACAGGAATGTGACCAGCAACAGATATGATGCACTCTGATCATTTGATAGTGCTCTTTCTGTTTTTAACACACATACAAGTCAATCATGTTACCTGGCTATCTCACAAAGAGCAATGAACTTCTCATCATAATGTACTTGCCAGAACTGGAAATATTAGCTCCTTTTTTAGAGATGGACTACCAAGCAGAGGCGGGGGGAATCACCATACTCATACGGAGAATATGGGAAGGAGTGTAGTAGAGCTGCTCACACCCTTGATAATAAGGCACTTTGCTTCTGATGCAATAGCAGCAATTTAGCACAAGCAGAAATGCATAATCCATGCCACTCCTAGAATGAGAAAGCAGGTTTTGGCAACTTTTTTCTGAGTCAGTCTAGTACTGGCTTTGGGGAGGGATTCAAGTGTTTTCCTTCCAGAACTGTAGTGACTCTGCTAGCAAAAAAGCTGGTATTTTTACAGAGCTCTAGATGCAGTAAAAGGCAAGAGTCAATCTCCTGCGTTACATCTGCAGTATTCCAATTTAAAGTTTATGAATTACTCCTGAGCACTGGACACACTGAAAGAACCAGGAACGTGGTCTACAGGTGAACATACTTAGAGAAATAATGGTCACTAAGATCTGAAGCTAAAAGATGCTATAAGAAAACATCAAAACGAAAGGTAACAGAGTTTAATGGGAAAGGCTACGGAGCTGAAGGACTGACATGGAATGAACACGGAAGGAAACAACATGCACACCAGCAAAGATAAATCAGCTTTACTGCAGAACTACCCTTAGCACAGTTTATTATACCATTTCTTCCCTGAAACCTCTGGACAAATAGATGCCATGGGAAACACTTTTTAGCTGTAATTATACCATAAAACCAGTCAATTAATAACAGCTCTAATTTGAAAGTAGAGGCTGTCTGAAGTACAATGAATAGGTGTTTGATTCAGGATCCCATGGTCTGAACTACTGCCCAGCTATGTTGCCCATATAGCACTCATACACTTTCTTACTGTAACAAGCAGCTCTCTTCCATGGCCATTCTATATTCCTCCATATTAACGGATAAATTCTCCAGGCCCTCAAAGCCGAACRTGAAGAGCTGTCACAAGAACATGAGTAAGTGCAGAGGGAAAAGAGGAATGATAGAGCCAGCAAATACCCCTCTTCCAAYACATGCAAATATTAGAGGGGAAAGCTTTGATCATGTCACAATCTGATCATCCATGACATTTAAAAAGTTTTGTAATCTCACATTTTCCTCCCATTTTGCTTTACTGGCATGTTAGAGGCTTAATACGTATCTAAAGAATATCGAACACCAAGAAAATGAAGGGATTATTGAGGACAGCAAAAAGGTTGTATTAACTAGAAGCAAGGGGTTGAAACTACAGGGAAAAGATTTAATGAGTTCCAGGGGAAAGAAACATATATCTCAGACTGACATCCATTAGACCCTGGAATAAGTTCTCGAAAGAAACAATGCAGTCCAGCTCTTAGGATCAATTTAAAGTAGGATCAAGCAAAGCACAAAAAACTGTACTGCAGGGAGCAATCAACACTGAGAAGGAAAGACAGAACCAGTAGGTCTTCTTTCATCTTTCGCTTGGACGTTTCTAAATACGTCATTAGAAACTATTACCATGCTTTTCAAATGATGATTTTTTTAATCATTAGAATGACTAAATTAGAATTAAGCAATTGAAAGTGAAATCCTGAATGCCATCAGCATGCCAGCCTGTCTGTAAATGGTCTCAATAGCTTTTTTTCATACTGAGAAATAATAGAATATAAAAATGTTATTGTTTTAGCTTATGCAAATGTACATAACAGGAATAAAATCTTCACATTGCTTTTTTAGAAAATTCTTAGCGCAGTGAAATAATGCCTACCTGAATTGTTGTGAAGAACACTTCTAACCTGCTTTAACAGAATGAAGTTGATCTTCAGAGGATCTCTATTCAGTCCTCAGTAGTTATTAGAAATAAAGCTGTATGAAATGTTCCTGTGGAAATCCAGACTATGTAAACCTCACACCGCTAAGAGATTTTCTTCAGCCTGGTTTCAGGTTTTATTCAAGACTCAAGGCTTTTATGAAAAGATCTTGAAGGTGGGATAATAAATAACTTTACATCAAAATTATGCCATACTTCCGTATCAGTGCTGCTGCATAATCATCGAACACACAAAAGCAAGATATGGGTACAGAATCAATGTGCACAGTAAGTAAAAACTGATCACTTTGATTTTGCAGATTCCTGACTGATAAGTCTGGGGGCAAATTGATTTAGCCGTAAGAAGAAATCAGCTGGAGGCTAGAATTCCTCAAAGCTTTGTGCTCAGGGCCAACACAGAGCACTGCCCACCAGAGCGGTACTGGGGAGCCAGCGTTCATCACCTGGCAGCTGCCACAGCCCAACCTGTAGCCCACTGGCTACTTCCAGCAGGCAGGTGAAACATGTCCTTCTAGCTGTGACTGCACTTCCCCAACAGGAGGGACGGAGGATGGTCACAGGGCCAAAGGTAACATCTCAGAACCTAGTATCTGGCAGCTAACCACATCAGTTTCTCCCTCTACAGAAACAGGAGTAACCTGCATGGTGAGGACTTTCAGCAAATTCCTACCTTATTCACAGACCATCAAAAATGAAAATAAATCTCAGGAGAGAGGCAATAGCATTTGCAATGTATTTTCCTGTTGTTTGTCACGGAAATCTTGGAAAGCATTTTGAATTTAACCAATATCGGTTAAGTAATACTGTCTAGTCATGACCCTTCCTGTGATGGTGTACAAACCACCTGACACCAGCATTTCCTGACACTTCTTCCCTCTTCTATCATTCTACTCCCTGATTTCCAGAGGGAATTACAGTGTGGTTGCTCATATTGTGCATGTCAGGAGACTTGCTGGCTCTTCATTTTTTTAATGAGACTATCTCATGGCCCAAATAAGCCTATTTCATAGATTCATAGGAGCTGGAGATGGAAAAGACCCAGGTCATCCAGCCCACGCCTTCCTTTTCCCTTCCCCATCTTGTCAGTGCACAACTGTTTCCCACAATATATTTCTTTCGTCTTTGCTGGCCTAGTAGTATTTGATTCATCCACTGCAGAAGATAACCACAAATAATTAATTACATGCTTTCAGTGAATATACAGTAAACTGTCTACCCAGAATTCAAGTTCCCATACCAGCAGACAGCCAACAGAAATCATTTACAAAGTAAACAGTAAGTTGTTCACCAGCTCCTTAAATTACTTCTGGAAGCCTTGAAAGATTTCTGTAATTTCAGAATTTGACTTTCTGAGGATAGGGTTACTATTTCCCACTGATCTACTTTGATTTCTGCTAATTCTCTGTCACGTCTTTTATTCAATTTCATTCATAAGCAAGTTAACAAATAAGAAGAGCACAATATTGGTGGTTTGTTCTTTTTTCTTCTCCTTTGCATCTATCATCAAGCCTGGCTGTGTTGTCATAGCAAGAGAGCGTAAAATATGTCCAAGCAATGAATAGTATCTGAGAAAAACAAGGTAGGAAAAGTGTTTTACTTAAGAAAACTCTTGCTTGGCATTTTGTTTTAAATATTTTTTAAAGGTCAGCTACTCTTGAAGGACTTTAAAGGTTGAGTAGGCGGATCTCAGTATTTGAGCAAAACAGAATATATCATAAGACACTGAAGTAGTGTAGTAATGTTATGCATACGGAATTTGATAAATTACAAGGTCAGTGAACACCATACTTCACCTGCTTCATTTCTGCACTTACTATTTATGCTCCATACTGCAAAAAATATACCACTTTTTCTTGTGCTTCGCTTACTTATTTGCACATAGCTCTCTCCCCCCCCCAATACATTTATCTGGTTGGATGTGGATGCAGGAATGTCAAAGCTACAAAGGAAACTGTATTTTGACTGACTGACTTTTGCTTTCAAGGGTACTCCACATTTGTCTTCTCTCAATGATGAAACAGAATAACTGTGAAATGAAGTGAAACAGTAAACACCTTTCTAAGTGCCATGTTTCTGACTAACTTTGTTCAGCTCAGGTACTGTCCTGTCACACTACAAGAAATAGACTGTACTGCTTCATTCTTCCTTTTCTAGTAACATGTGCGCAGGCCCTATTTTTGTCCTAGATGAGCATTTTAACAGTTGGGAAAATTTTAATTTTGAGCTTGAAGAAATAAATCTGTTAGTGCTGACATGAAGCTGCTAGTCCTGCCTGGGGTTAGTGAGAAATTTCCCAGTTGATACTTCTGCATAGGTCTTATTCCACTTCTCGATTCTCTCGTAGGATATCCTGCATCTATCATTGCTTCTTTTCCCCCCTTTCTCCTGTACTAGTCTCCTGAATCTATATCCCTGTAGGAGGACAGTGTGGTATCAAGCAAGTACACTGAAATATAAGAGCTAGTCAAAAAATAGTATCCATTTCTCATGTTTCAGTTTGCATTTGATTTTTCTGAGGAAGATGGAAGTAGGTAACTCTACACACAGAAACCTTAAAGAGTTACTAAGATGTTGGGCAGCTTCTCACACTCCAGCAACCTGAGGCACCACTTGGATAATCTTAACAGTCAGAACACTCTCAAGAAGATGCTTGACTCTCCTTGTAATACTGAACTAATAACTTATGCATCTATGAATTCCTCTTTTAAAGCTAATGGGTTAAGTTTTATGCAAAACAAATCATAAAACATGGTAAAAAGTAGATGATAGTAGGCAGATTGACAATAAAGTATCAATTCTTGTATTAGAAAGCTTGTTCTCAACATTCCTCTAGGAATTTCTTATCTCCTAAAATAAGTACCTCCCTTGGTGAATCAGAGATTAACTTATTTATTTTTTTAAATAAGCTTGTCTTCTGCTTTGCCCTTCATTCGTCTAAAGGAGAAAGAGCTAAGAAAAAAAGTTGTGGCCCATTAATCTCCCGAAAAAGACTGACATAGAAACRCATAATTTGGTCGATCCATCACTTGGTCTTATTTTTACTTTGAATTAAGAAAAACCTTTTGTAGCTTTGAATACAGGCCAGTGATAGGTTAAAAAAAGAAAAAAATCTATCATTCAAGTGTACAAAATACTTTGATATCCCAAAGACATACACAGCAAAACTGAACCTTCCCTCATGGACTTGTTTCACTCAAATTCCTTTCAAAGGAGGCTGCATAGATCTAAGGCTACAAAACGTTACTCATCAGTGTGCTTTTGAGTTTAAAAGTGTGTAACAGGGAAGGACATTTGGAGGGCAGAGATACTTGGGATAACAGCCCCTGTTAGCCCATGCTCGGGGGGGGGGAGTGAGGAGAGGAAGGGCGAGCGAGAGAACACATGAACGTGCGAGGCCGAAGAGATCTGTCAGTCTTCCCTAATGTTTTTGGAATACAGATATCCAACTATTTAGGCATCCAAGATTTTTCACTTGAGAACTTGAAAATCTTTAATGTCCGTGTTTTGGGATGGTATCAATGCATACATTTAGGTGGACCTCCTCTTTTTTTGTTGTTGGAATCTATACAGGCAAAGCCCCATACAGTCCAGACTGCCATAAATTCAGTTTCACCAAGCTGTTAAGCACACATAAAATACATACACTACATACGGGCTCTCTCCCTTGGGACAGTCTCACTTCTGAAACAACTGAAATATAGTACAAGATGACTGCCATTGATTATCAAATGTTACTAGGAAGAACAGCTGAAATTCAACCATTTCTTGAAGATCTACACCATACCTCATTCCCTAAGCAAGCAAACCAAACTTTGAAGATTTGCACTTCACGTTTTTTCCTTCCAAAAATCTCTCTGCTATCAGTAAAGGTTTTTGAAGCTAGTTCAAACCCACAAATTTTTGGAAGTGCAGTCTCTGCTCTACTAATCAAGGTAAGCACTTATTGATAAATCACTGCTTGACTYGGTAATCTCCCCTAAATCCTTCTCTCTTCTCTTTACATGTGAGACCTGAAGCTGGCCTTTGTTTTTAAATACACCATGAAACCAGGCCCTGATCTCGCCCTATTATACATGGGCTCACTGCTGACATACATTCTCTTTTTGACGAATTCAATACATGTTACAGCTCTCAAGGGGCTAAGTGAAATTACAGCATGATCATAACTAAAGCTTACTCCTTTTTTTCTGAATTCCTTTTTTACTTAAAAAAGTGGTAAGGAGGAAATAAAAAGTATTCAAACTATTATGCGATCGTAATTGTTCTTACTTTACAAGCCTGAAAATCCTCTTTTTTCATATACTAAAACCCTTTAGATCCTTTAAGCACAAATGTACTGGATTAACTTCTATTATGCACCTCAGGAATCCCTAGAGCAGAAGAGGTGACATTAGCTTCCACAAAAAAGAAAATCTCCTGAAAATAATTTATGGTTATTCACAAAGGGAAACTTTGCAAAAATCTTCCAAAAATGCAAGCATGTCAGCAGCTCCTGCTGGGATCAGGAGTATCACTTGCAGCACTGGCTTTAACCACTGTTTCACCTCCACACTTGTCAATGTATAAATCTTTCATTATCACTGGGAATAACTGAATGACACCTGGGAAGAGAATTGAAGAAGGATGAAAAACAAGCCTAAAAACTCCCACGTTTCCCTTAAATAAAGAATAATTTCCAGATAAATTTGAGAGGACATTTATCCAAAGTATTACAGTCAGGCTCATTGTAAGTGTATTCATTTTACATTCAGAGCATTCCTGAAATGGGATTAAAGATAAAGAAGTCTGTGCCCTATAGTTAGTGAACTGTATCATAATTACTACTGACTAAATATAGTATTAGTGATACTGAAAATCTGCTTATAGAGAAACCACTGTTATCGCATCAAAACATATTTTAACATCATTTCTAAGCATAAAGAGATAAAATTTGTTATTTCAATAACTAGCCTTGAGGTTTACTATAGGGATTCCGTAGGGGTAGTAACTGCTAGAAATGGTCTTGAACTGCTCTGAATTTTACTGGATTAATATGTTCAAGATACTAAATGTAATTCAGGAACATCAAGCTCATGACATGGTTCAGTCTTTTCTCCAATGTGTCATCTGAAGCATGSTTTCAAAAATATTGTACCTTAATTCTTGAGGTTATATTTGAAAATTCCATCTCAATACCAAGCTCAAAGTCAGATCAGGCTGCTTTCCTCACTCTGATTAAAATGTAGCATAAATGTACTTAAATAAAATAAATCTCTCTTCTCAAGAATATATGATAAATATAGCCAAAATCTAAGAGTATCAGTCTCTGTCAGCTATCCAACTTCCGGATAAGAGATATAAAATAAAAACACTTAGGTATTTTAAGCATTTTGCTTTTCAACTTACTGTTCCTGGATTATTTCTAAGACTATCTCGGAAAGTTAATAAAGAAAGGTTCACAGCCAAGCTCAAATTCACTGAACAGATACCTGTATTTTCAGAGGAGGAGGAAAAAAAAAAATCGGGATCTGACAATCCAGAAGGTTGAAAATCACTAATTCATACTGTTGCAGGATCTCTATTTGATGCTGGGCTGGCACTGATTTTCATAAATTTTCTAGGATGCAAGGTGTTCAATGAAAAAACCTATGTCTCTCCCCACGTTTATAAAGTATGTAACTGCTAAGAGCACACTAAGCGCCAAAATTAATATTTAGTTAGTAAAATGACTGTCATTGCCATTTGTGGCAAAAATACTATGCTACCAACCTAAAATGTATTTTATATATATGATATGTGCATTTGTATTTAAATAGTACTACATGGTGACATTTCAAGTCCRAGCCTTAATCTCCGCATATTTGTAAAGCTATCCTATTAGACCTGTACCAGGTAATAATGTTGACAGACCCTTATCAGAATAAATCCACGTTTTTCCTCTCTCCCTTGCTTTTTTCCTTTTAATTAATGTTTTGTGTGTGCATTGCTGAGTTTATTTTTATTTTTTATTTAWGTCTAGAAAGTATGTTTTCTTATAACTACGATAAATAGCTGGAAGCTGGGAATGTTGCCCTGCATGGTTCTAGCTACCTAATCTCCCTCCCGAAACAGCACTAATCAATTCCAGTACATCACAGGTTCTTCTCAAATGACATTCCTGATCCAACTGGGTCACGTTTCTACAGTTTGCTACACTGATGACTAAAGATAAACCAGTTCCAACAGGACTAATTCAAATATCACTAAGCACCAAACAGTTTGGGGGTCAGTCATGAGTACGGTTAAAAACCTCTTCTCTCACACTTTGGTAATTCATTTGACTATTTGCTGCTAGTAGAATATTCAAATCAAGGTAAAATTTCACACACAYATATTTATATTTGCCATGCTTCATTACAACTAAGTCAGTATTTAGGATATTGTGTGTTATAAAATATATCATATTGACGTTTTAAATAGTCTTTTCCATGCACAACAACATTACATAATGTAAAATATTTTTAGTATCAATTTTACTCCAACAAACTTATCTTCAACAGACAGAAAATCTGACAGCAGTTTTACAGCAATTATTATCTATGCATACATATAAGTTATTTATATATATGTACGCTCATACATTTAGTTAAGCAATTATTCACTATTTSGTCAAATGTTAAAATTGTTCCAAATCTGGCTGCACCTTTTCTGTTGGTCATATCAGTCTCATATAATTCATTCCTTTTGTTTTTATCCTTAGCTAGTTACAAACTGAAGCATTTACAAACTTCACTGAGCAGCTAAATTAAAAGGCCTAGAAAAASTGATTTTCTTTAGATCAGGACTGAAATTGCAAAAAATCTTGCAGAGAATCACACAGCCCAATCAAATCACTTTTTCATTAAGAAGTTTTCATATCCAAAAACTACAACCATCTCTTCTTGAATTTTRTTTCTCTAATAGACCAGGATGGCTAGACCCTGAAGCCATGCAGTATCAGAATCTAAGCCACCAGGAGAGGAGAAGTATAAGGAACAGGGGGCTGGTGTGTGTGTGGGGGGTGAGAYATAGCAGGAAAAAAGAAAGATAAAAACCAGAGCAATGTGTCAGTATTGCACCTTTCTAACCTACTCTTTCAATGGACGTCGAAAACGCTGATTGCTCATCTTGTATTGAAGCGCATTAGGAATATATTTTTGAAAGTAGCTGAAGTAATTGATGATCYGTAATATCAGTAATTACCATTTTCTTATTCTCTCATAGGGGAAATGGAGAAGAGCTGATGAAGAAKTAGCGTATCAAGTCTTGCATGACAAAAGTGGTTTTCAGGAAATGAAAGTAGCCATCTGTAAGCTTCGTACAAMGCAAGAATTGCTGTGAAGGACACGTTTTTGGGTGGTTAGGTAGTTGGTTGGTTTTTTTACAGAATGGATCAAGTCATGTTGCATTCCTGATGTACTCCTGCACAGAATATTTCACATGACTGAACATTTGGGAGACCAAATTTTAAGTGCTGACGGGGCCGTTTTTAACCTACCTGCCACAGAMGAGGCTGTAGTTTGCGCTGGGTAGAAGTGAACATTCCACAGCATCTAGATCCCTGCTGCAGCTCGGGTAAACGACTTACCTGGTGTATATAAATTTATCTTTCCTGAACAGCTTTCTGGAGTGCTACACATCACACACGAGCAACCGTAAGGACCTGAACGTAAGTATTTGTTTCAAAAAGCCAAACCTTTTTTCAAATGCTTCTGCTCTCAAGATAAGTACTTTATGGAGCACGTTACTRTCAGGTACTCAAAACAAAGACACAATTCCTCAAATATTTAAGTGTATCAGGACACGAGCACCCCACAGGGCAACAGCAGATATCAAAGATTACCACTAATCAGTGCGCTGAGGCTTCCCTCCGAAGCGTCATCCTAACACGTTGTTTTAGCAATCTGTCAGGCTTTCTTCCTTCAGCTAAAATGTCGGGAGCCGCGCTGGCCCCACTGGGGCTGCAAGACGAAGCACGGACCCTTGGTTGCAGCCGTGCTCACTTGTCAGGTTTGCCTCCTGCAGCTGGCCAGGACTCGGAGGGATCAGCTGGCCAGCGAGGGCCAGGGAATAAACCTGTTAGCATCTCTGTGGCTCAGCCCCGTCCGCTTGATTACAAATTCATTCAAATTAATTAATTTTTAATTTCACACTGCCTCAGCTATTATAAATCAAGTCAACCAGCCAGTGAAACAGTCACTGAAATATGAAACTGTCTGTCTAAGAGGCGCCTGATCAGAGGCTCAACTTGAGCAATCCGTCACATGAGAGACAAGCAGGTAGCAAATTACTCTTCACAGAAATCATTAGAAAATATTGCCTTGATTAATTATACTGTTTCACAAAGGTCACAAAGGAAAAAAAAATTACAGCAGATCTGAGCTCTGTTAACCAGGTTTTGGTATTCCAGCCTGCTGAATAGTTTAATCATCTGGCAAATCTGTTTTCCTTTTCTTTTCTTTTTTAATCTTTTTTTGAAATGGAGTATGCTATCTTTACATAATAAAAATAATGAAGAATAATATAAAATATTAATTAACATCCCTGTATCTGTGGAAATGACATCTAGGCTCTTCATAGCGCTCCCTCATTTTCCTCAGACTTCTCTGTAACAGCTCTGGGAAAAAGGAAATAATCTTACTTTCAGATATTGACAGATGATAAAGATTAACTCAATAYTTTTCTCCCTGCCTTCTGCTGCTATGTTAAGATGAAGTAGTTATTTATCAAATATATCTCTGCAACAGTAACATGTTCCAGTTCCTTCAGAAATAAATTTCATGCAAGATACACTACTGTCTCTCACGAGCAAAATCTCACRAGCTTTTTTTGTTGCTTTCTTTCTAGTTTCTGAAGTTCAGATTTACAGTGTTGGAAATGTCAATTCAAATCTTGGCTGCAGCTGGTCTGATTCCACTAGAGTAAAYATAACAGTAACTGCTAGAAACTTCGGATATAATCCTGAGCTGGTCCAAATATCACCCATTTAATCCTTATCTATTTGGCACCATTAAGTGATAACATAACAAATATAGTACAGAATGGGACATAATTCAGAATACATGTAAAGTACCAGTTAATTTCAGATAAGTAGACAAAATGGGCCCGAACTCAGAGACCTCCTACAATATTCCCTTCTCTTTCTGCTCCACACATACGTTGCATTCATGTCTGCATATTCTGAATGCCAACTTGTTGCAAATAAGGTTACATTGCCTCTTAAAGATAAAATTGGCATAGCCAATATCCATATAAATGTGGACATAAGAACTACAGTGCCAGTTCCAACTAGAYTTCTTTCCCTACTGCAGATGACTCTCTAACTGCTTAAGTCTGAAGCTTAGGTCTGCTTATTTTCTTTGATGACTTTTTATACAGTCACTTTTTGAATCAGCACTTTTTCATCAGCCACAATGTCCTAAGGCAAGCAGCCCCACAACTTAAARCATATCAAGACAATAATAAAATAGATCAAAACACGGAAAAAAAAATAAGGATGCCCTCTAGAAGCATGATYATAAAACCACTGTCTCACACTGTAACACATTACACATCACTGACATTTGCTGGTAGTAGAGGAAGCTGGAAGAGTATAAAACACTGTAATTATTTTCTGTATCATGCCACCTGCAAAATAAGAGTCTTCATTAGTTTAATTATAAATACCTGGATCCTGAAAACATAAAAAAAAAAAATGATTGTCCAACACTTTAGTAATGCGTAAGTGAAAAGGATCTTTTTTTTCCCCATATATATGAAAAATGTTACATTTTAAAGCCTTAACGCTGGTCCTGCTAGGGCAGAAGCAGATGGCAAATGATTTAATGGAAAGGTGGGCATCTTCTCTTTCCCAGGGGATTAAACTCCTATACTGAGCTTTGCTGGTATAAAAGGTGTAACAAAGTGTGTGCATGCACGTAATACATTTGTATAAGTGTGAGAAAACAAGTGAACAATCCATGTTTAGCCATATGAATCCAGAAACAGCATCTTAAAAAAAAAAAACAAAAAAACCACAGGGTTATCAGAAGGTTACTCCATCCAGTATTTAATAAAATACTCATTTTGATTGTGTTTAAATCACTGGTTCTGATGTTCTAACCTGTTCCATATTCCATACACAAACTAGCCCTACACAGTCAGCTGGAAAACTTGGCACTGTTATAACAGTGTATGCATGAAGCATAATCCTGCTGTATGGCTGGGGAAGGGGAGAGCTGAGAGGCTGCTCATGAGACATCAATAAAATAACCGTGTTCTGCCACTCTTACAAACAGTCCAGAACAGAATTCTGGAAAAATGGACATTTGCTTCAACCAGTTTGCCCTTAACCTCCTTCTTTCTCACTGAGAAGACTGCATTTCACAGCCATGCCATTTATGTTCTTCCATGCTTTATCTATGTAAATACAGGCAGAAGCATTCAAAATACACGAACCGTTAAGAAGTTCTGCTCTGAAATGCACACATACGAACAAACCTAGACACTCAAAGGTCCCTTACTGATATCAACAAGCTCTCAAAGCGATTAAGACTACAAAAGATCAATAAAGTTGTACATACAGAAGCACTGTAGCCTACCACTAAAATACTTATATTGAAAATATATTTAGCTACTTGGCAATTYCTCAGCAAATTCAGTATGAAAGTAAGTAATGGAAAAAACAGAAACAAGAATTACCTTTTTCTTCTTATTGTCTTTGTAAGTAATGAGTTACATAATACATCTAATACTTTGTATTAGATAACAACTCTTATGTTCAGCTTTATTTTATCTGACCTCATTCTGTCTTGAATGACTTTTTTTTGTATGCCTCAACTATGTATTTTCACTGAGAATAATGAAAAAAATACAGCAAAATACCTAAAGATAAAYCTGGAAATGTTAAACAGAAAAACTATAGTAATGGAGGACATACTTCATTTCCAAAGCAACACATGCAAGTGTGAGCACTATAGCTTCTTACAAGCTGAACCTACCAGTAGGACTAGAGGAAGAGATTACTTTCCCTTAGAATTTATATACCCATCTGTGAGACGGAGAAAAGATGATAATGATGATGATTCATATTTTTTTTTTATTGGAAAAGTAATCTGAGGTACCTTCATCTCCAAAATGCTTTCCAAGTAAAAGGGTTTAGGTTTGTAGAATTTTTTTTAAACCAACGTCCACAATAGAATTTTTCATCTTGATATGTCTGAAATGTAGCAGCCTASAGCAGTGGTAGTAGTTGAATCAAAAATATCTGTAATTTGAAACTTTACCTTCAAAACTGAAGTCCAATTAATGCATCTGCAAAAACACAAAATGTGTGACTCTTAGATAACTTTTACCACATTTTGTAGAATATTAATTAGGAGAAAAYGTATTAAATACATATACAGCTTAGCAAATAAATGCATCACATCATCCTCAGGTCACCGGAGAGATTAATTATAAAAGTTAAATGTACTAACTGACTTCAAGGAAAACAATTTTGGGAACTGCAAAAGTCAACTCACTTCTGTTCTTAAGGGCTTTCTTATGCAATGTCATCCACAGTGATACTACATTTATTTTTATTTTATTCCACAGAAAAAGATTTCTCACTTCTGATTTGTTTCAAGCTAGATGTTTTCCTCCCCTGAGAATATTTAAACACACATTAAGAGCTTGGTCTTGTAATCATTCAAAGCAAAACTCTGACTCAAGCCCACAAGAGCTTTGTCTRAGAAGGACCACAGGCTTGGCCTCTTGTGAATACTTTCACTTAATACTGAAAGGCTTCATTGTTTACTGTATTACCAGAACATGTATATGTGCTTATAAATGGGAGGCATTTATCATTTTCCAACAGCGATGAGGTGGCCATGGTTCATGAAGCAACCAGAGAGATGAGACTCAAGAAAACTGGGTTTTGCTCCTAATTGGCCAACGTATTTTTGGGACCAAGAAACTGCACCTTTTTCTATTTTAATGCTCTATTTATAAATTGTGGGTGAGATTATTTTATTATGCTGCAGAGTGCTTTTAGATTAATGAATTAAATTCCCTGACTGATCATTAAACAAAGAGACTTTTTAGCAAATATAATCACCAGCACAATGAAAAATGAATGAAACACTATTCAATGGAAGGGAGACAAATCAGGATATTTTTCATTTAAGAGAGCTAAAGTGTTTCCATAACATCAAGTTGTGTTATAGTCCAACTTTACTACAAGACCATTTTCCATAAGCAATCAAATTTTTGGGGCTGCATCTAGAAGGCCAATTTTACTGTACTTGCCAAAAAGAAATAGAAAAGAAAATATGCATATATGCAACCTAAGCCCTTATTGAGGTCTAGTCCCTCATGACCCTTTTGGAGTATATTATCCCCACTCCTCTTTGAGCTGCCATTTAGCTCAAGTCTTTTAAGCTTACAGATATTTTTGCTTTAGCAGCACCTGTACAGCATGATCATCACTTGCTTCTTTCTGTGGTTCACACTGAGGTTGCTGTCTCAGTGCTCAACCATAGGAAGAACCTGCTTAACAAGACTCRGACTGATATAATATTGGGTAGAGGAAGATGGAGTCCTGGGTAAAAACCTTTAGAGATTTTTGTAGAAATCATCTACATTCTTAAATGTTCTCTGTATATTGATGGACATTACACTACATTATTTTTTTTTAGCACACTTTAAACAAATATAACACTTAGTAGAGGAAATCAAAAAGTAATAATCAGCACTATTCTTGGAGATAAAACTTCCCCAGAAGAGCCTCTGAGGCCATGTTTACCAGAAATGCTAAAAAAATGGTTTTCCTGAGTGAAGAGGAGGAACTGCACCTAGCCAAATCCTCTGCTGCATAGTTTGAATGCAGGTGGTAAGATCACCTCAGCAGTCAAGAAAAATCATGTAGTAGAGGACAGAAGACAGGAAACAAGTAGAAAGAAGTAGGTTATGATAGCAAGTTGAGATCACAACTGCAGTCTAGAGAAGACCCACATTCACCTTGAGCCAAAGCTGAGAATCCTGATGTGGAACATGATGATGAGCACCACCTGGCTGCAGCAAGCAAAAGAGCACCCAGGAGCAGCTGGAAACATTGGCTTTAATTACATGGTGACCTCCAATGGAATGTATAGATAGAGACAGACAAAAATGTTATAAAGATAACCTTCATTTTTCCCCTCTTTCAAAAAGGGAAGAAATTCTATATACGACTTGTTTGCATTACAGTTCTGTGACATGGAAAGCAGTCCCTTTTTCTTATACAGCCAGCAGACATGGGGAATTCTGATCGCCGTTATCTCTACAGGCTGCTTCAACATTCTTCCCTGGAGGACTACATGCCAGAGTTTTGTGACTGCTGCCATCTTAAAAATGTCACAGCACTTGAGGAGACAAAACTACACAGAAAGCAGTTCACCTGAGTCTTAAATCCAGTAATTCTACCAGAAACTGTCATCTGAGAGAAGTAATTCATATTTCAAAACTAAAGACAGAGGGAGAAACTGAGACTTAAAAAGAGAGTGTTTCAGCTCTCATAATAAATACAAAACATTTGTGAACAAACTTAAGAAAATATGGACTATGAAATATTAATAAAAGCCACTCATTCAGATTGTAATAATTTATTGTCCTATTTGAATAATTATTTTAAAGTAGTGCTCTATACTGAATCATGAGCTTTCCTCGGGGTAAAACAGGCTAAAACAGCTGTTACAAAGAGTAACTGAATCATGATTATAATTAAATCTAGCAAATAAACATTCTTTTTGGTTGCAGACACTAAAGCTGTTGGGGGATTTAAATAGTGCTAAATCTTAATTTCCATATAGAATTTTGATTCCTTTTGCCTACATATTCCKTGATAGCCAAGTCATTAAAATAAAGTTTTAAGTCAGACCTTCCTGATTTAAAGCAAGCAATTATAGTTTATGCAGCAGTTTGTCTCTCTTCATCAATTCAGTTACATCCATATTACTCTGATTTCTTTTTGCATTAGTACTGTGTGCTGTTAAATGAAATGAGGAACACTCAATAGTCTTCTACTGGAAGTTTTGCTCCTTGGCATTACAGACAAGGCAATATATTATATGGCAGCAGTAGCCTGTGGACCAAATATGTCCCATGGTCACTCTCAAGCTTAGTTCATGAAGACTGCCAGTCCCAGCACGGGGTCATCTGGCCCAGGCCCAACAGTTTCTGTTCAGATTAAGACAGAGCATCACATGCTGGGACAAGTAGTCTCTTCAGGCTTCACCCCCATGGTTTCCATATGTTTTCAAATAAATCTCTCTGTCCTGCATTTTATAAGTTACTCTCTTGAGACACGCAAAATGATTAAAGGCCAGCCTCTCAGTTCATCTGTTTCTGGGATACAGCTATGTATGTATATGCATCTGTACATAGATAAATGTATGGGGAGAAGACAGAGAAAATATATGTCAAAACAAATGTGGGGAGAAAAARGCCAGTTTTTCTTTTCAGACATCGAAAGGAACTTAAATGAACCAACACTGGACCCAGAGGCTTCAGGCATGCCAGAAGTTTGGTTCTATGAATACAGTAATTTATGCAAATTTCTAAAATTACAAGCAAAGAATATGACAGTAGCAAATTGCTTCAGTATATTGCAAGCTGAAGCTCTAGCTATACACAGCTCTAGCTATAATGAAACTGTGGTCAAAGGGACTCTGTCAAATACAAATATAAAAGCAATAAACACAAAGGCTTCAGAATATCATAATTCTTCTGTAACAAGATATGTGTGGGCAACTGGTGATATATTTTTGGAACTGATAATAAATGATTTTGAAAAAAGCCCTGATCTACAAATGTTTCATTAAATTCCTTAGAATTACTCAGTACAGATAAGGCTGGCAGAATTGTGCCCTGAATTACTATTACTAGTGCTGTAAAAACAAACAGTCTATACATAGTCATCCGCATTCCAAAGTAAATTTCAACTAGACCCAAGTTACATCCCACTCATATGTGGTTAGTGTAAATATTTGTGCTGGTGAAGCTCAGCTGCGGATAGATCTGTAAAAAGCTATTTTCAGATGGGATAGTTGCTAAAGAATCTCCTCAACTGTCTGTTTATTAAATTGATCATTTGAGAGTTGCATTCCACATAGTAGTAAAATATGTGGCCAAATGTTTCTGTCTTAATTGGATAATACATGCACCTATATCAGCATCACACAAATGCTACCCACGTCACTGAAATGTTTACAAGTTTGTGCTCATGTTAATTATAGAGACTAGCCAACTGCAGTCTCCCAGAATACCACCAGACTCGTATTATTAGCATTCCAACCTTTTCATAATTTAAACTACAATACAACACAAAGAGGTTCCGAAAAACCCGACAGAGCAGAATATCTCTGAAGAGGAAGCTGGAAACTGCTGGATCATTTCTAACTTCGCAGACTAAATAATCTGTTTTGTAAGGTATTTCACAAAAACAACAGGAAATTTATTCACTAATTTATTGTAGTGCTTTCCTTAACGGYATGGAGATATGCTGCTACTTCAAAGGAATAATGTTTTGTTAAAAAGCCATGCAAATTCTTATCTGTCCAAGAATTTCTTACTATTTGAAATGCTTGGCTTATTCCCATCAAATCAGTGGGAGCTTTGCAACTGATTTCAAGGAGAACAAGAGCAAGCCCTATATGCAGTCAGAGGCTTGGCATGCAATATGTAAAGACAAAAACAATGTACTCCGCCAGGCTACCATTCCCCCCTTCCCTGCCTTTAGAGAAGGTGAAAACAAGCTTYGCTGATGAGGAAAGCATTCCTCCTCATCTGGGCTGCTGCCTTTTTCAGCTGACAGCCTCCAACGTGCAATCATCTGTCTCAGTCACAGGTTCCACTGACTCCTACTGAGAACCAGCAATGACCATCAATCGTCAGGCAAAAGGCCACCAGCTGTTTGAGCAGAGAAAGCTGGCTTTTTCTTCCCACCCACTCCCTTTGACCAAAACAGGAACGCAGTAGACAAGGATAAACTAGTAGCCTGTGCAAAGGTCTGTGGGCTCATCACAGTGTGGGAAGGTGAAGTAAGAAGTCATGTCAACAACAACAAAGAAAAGAAAAACCCAGTGCTTTGATGTTAGGAATAGCTGCTGATGCTGAAGGCAAGGCATGCTGCTTATATTGTAACAACTACACCTTCCTCCTGCCTTCTCCACGCATGGCCCCACTGCTCAGAAAAAAGTAGTCAGAGAGCCACTGGTCATTTCACTGGTTTCTCTTTAGTGGAGCTTCCCCTCCAGAACGAACAGGCCTTTGATTTCTCAGGAAACCTTTTACTGGAAGTTATGAATGTTTTCAATATTTTTAACGACTTTTTAAAGCCTTGCAAGCACACTCTTGATGATATGCCAGTGGGATTCTATAAAATATTTTATAGCTCTACAAATATCTCTTTTCATAGAATTTGTTCTCAATTTCTATACAAAATCTCAGTTGTCATGCCTCTTAAAATGTTTTTAACATGACATAAAAGAAACTCTTAATAGTACCTTGTGTGAATGACAGCCTGTTGTATTCAAGAGTCTGCAGTATGCTACAGTCAAGTTCGACTGACTACAAATTTCTTCATAATTACAATAGGAAGGAAAGAAGATTATATTTTCTTCTTCACCAACTAGAAACTCCCTCAGATTTCTGAAGGACATGACCCTTATCCAAAAAGTATGTTTAAAATTTGGTCTCTGAGACACTATGCAACATTGCATTTTTTTGTTTGATTGGTTTGTTTTTAAATCAGGTCTTCCCGTAAACAACAGGCCAGACTTTCAACTTGCAGAAASAGCCCACAGAAAATTAACACAACACATAACTGAGCACCACAAAACAGGCTGCCATGCCCCCAAACAGATATACAATCTATAATAAAAGACCAAAAGCCACAACTGCATCCAAGTATAGAATCTCTGAGAGCTGAAGAGCATTTCTAAAGTCCTAGGTCACAGCAATAGCAAAGATTGTTTTGAAAGAAGCCCTATGTGATCCTCCGAAACCAGACATACCAGATGTATAAACCCATTTTCATGTGTGGCTGGGAAGGGGGTTCCAATGACAACCAACTTTGCCAGAGTGACCTAGCGGAAAAAAACCCTTCCCACCCCAAAACATTGAATCTAGCAAAAAAATTAACCTGCAGTGGGGAAAGAGAACATGGCATCCAAGGTACTTGAGAGAAACACTGATATTCCTGCAGTGTCCCCTAGCTACAGCTGATTGCTAGCCATGCCCAATCCAAAGCTTCAGAGGAAAATGAGTAACAACTCAAAAGTCTAACTACACATTTCAGCAGAAAAAAGTCCTTCTAGACTGTGGAATTCCTACACCATGATATGAAAATAATATAAATAGGCTGCAAACAAACAATAATTTATGAAAAATAATCTGAAACAATATGCTTTCCCCCTCTCTTCTATCTTTTTGAGAAAGTTATAAGCTGAAACTGTTTTCTCTTGGGGATGGATCATTCTTACAACGCCATAAATGTAATCACAGACACATATGCTTAATTTATACTAGTATACTAGAATATTTAATGTCATATTAAAAAAAGCAAACCATACCGTGGATGACTGTTTCAATGTGGTGGACATGCAATCTGTGGATCAGATGCTATCATGTAAGTGTGAGGTAACAGCTTGACTGCCATGGTTCCAAGACAGACAAGCAAGCCTCCTAACAGATGGATAACTGACAGGCTATAAGATAATCTCTAATTATAAAAGAATGTGGGATAATTGGCATGCCTGGGTTTAAGGTAGCAATTTAAACAACATCAGACTGGCCCTAGAAACTAACTATTGCACAGAAAAACAATGCACATCCAAARAAGCCATTAATCCATGTTTGAACAAGCCCTATGCTAAACAGTCTYGTGCTTGAACACCTGCTTTTATGATGGATTTGGGGGCTTATGTTTTTCAATTAAAAGAATAATATTTAACTTTTGGAAGGAGCAGCAGGGTCTACATGTTCAGGTAAGAGATTGAGAGTAAAAGAATAGCTTGCTATCACATTGCAAAAGTAAATCAGAAGTAAAATTGGAAATCTAATTGAGGAAAAATTAATGTAATTTATACTTGAATTACATTTTTGATTCACTATGGATTAGAATGGAACAGTAGCAYTGGTGTGGTGTATGGGCGAACAAGAACTAGCTTGGCCCTAAAACCTCTGTTATCTTCCTCCTCAAACCATGTCAGAGATTCACCCCAGCTGATATCCTCCTCCTTCTCACTTCAATAAAAAAGTGCTTAGAGAGGGCAGAACTGTGAAAAATTAGGAGTTCTTCTTCCATAGTCCTCTGACACATACACCTCCTCCCAAGCCACAGAAGCTGTCTGCATACATGCATGGTATGAAGTAGTTCTTCTCAAGGGATGCAGATGATAAACTGCACCTCTGAATCATTCTTCAGCTCCATTGTCTTCCTTACAAAGGGAAACCATATGTATACGATCACTGGCAAGTGGTTAATCTCATGTCCCCCTGTTAGTACTCCACAGAGTAGGGTTAATAGTGCTTTCTCACTAGTCCACTGGATAGGAGGCTCTTTGAATCTCTATACCAGGAAAAAACAGTCCACTGATTTCAGCGTAAGACGCAGACCTTCACCTTTGAAGTCATTTCCGTAATTTCTGAGAAACTGCCAGGTACTMAGCATTCTCAAAAACTCAGCAACTTAAGTAACAATAAGAAAACATTCTTAAAATTTTGGACAGGACATCAGAAGAAAAACAAAACCACCTTTTGTGCACCATCTTCTTCACAGGGGAAAGTCCGAGAGAAAAATGCTAGATCTTTTCTTGACTGCAACTTCATTTAGACAATGTTCATTGGGCTACAGGAGATGTGACTCAGTTAACTACAGTTCAGGTAAGTTTTAAATAAGTATTATTGCAGCACATTCATTCTTACAACTTCATTATCACTGTATGCAGCCTAGCTCCATGCAAGATCTACTTGAAGTACCTACCATATACCCAAATATAGATTTAAAACTATCACTTTTTTAAAAAAAGCAGTTATGCACAGAACAGAATTGCATGGAGATACTCACCATCCTGTAAAAACACCAYTAAATCATATTCTTGTCTGAACTCAAGTAAGTATCCTTTCTCATGAGTCTCTTACTCTCTATACATATTTCAGAATTTTTGTGTGTGTGCTTTAAGAATACTAACTGCAGTATTTATGTTTCAATAAAGCAATTGTACAGGCATATTGTACTTACCACAGGAAGTTTTCCCCTCCACTCTTCTCTCTCCTCCTCTTCTCTTTCCTCCTTTGACCCTTTTAACAAAATGTGCTTAGCTCTTTTTCTTCCACCATCTGCTGTAGTCAGTGAAAAGATATGGAAGCCAATTTCCCTTTTACAGTTAATTCCACCACTAGTTCATCCTCTCACACAGCGTAAGAAACAAGATGATTATTGCTTATTAAATGTAAGGCACAAGTAGTAATTATGCCTGTAATTCCATCCCATGTTAACAAATACACGGACATATGGGCTGTGCTGAACACGAGGCACCCCATCTTCACAGTCAAATCCAGCCTTAAAGTCAGTGAGGTTACACACTGTAAAAAGACAGCCTAATGAATGCTCTATTAATTCATGAAACACAAAGCTCTTTAGCCATGGTAAACTGAGACTTCTGAACTTTTTCTTCTGCCAGTATGTCCTGCTTCCTACCCACCCTATTTTTTTTTTCAAAATGAACACCAGCTTTACAGCTGAAATAGTGCTCTCATGTTCATAGTTAATACACCTTGACTTCACTTCAAGTCACAATTCCACAGCCCTGCTTTAGTTTTCCACATGACTCTTATGGGAGCAAAATCTGGAAATTCCTAGAACTTACTTGAAGAGCAGCTTGTTAAAATAAYTGCTCGTACCTGCCACTTCAGTATTAGGATCACATTACCAAAAGAGAAAAAAAATCCTCTTAAACCTCAGAGAATTCAAGTTGTGTTGTAACCTAAAGAATACTACAGAAGCTGGAGATGCCCCTGTTTAATTGAACCTATGTAATATTTAATAATTTGCTTGCATTTTCTTGTTATAATGACTACATTATGCCATTCAATATGAAAGCAATGTAGCAATTCTTATTTATTATCCTATGGACTCTTAGAAATAATATAACATTAAAAATAGCTACAGAACATGTTCATAAATAAAAGAATTCTATATGTACATACTTAAATCTTAGAATTACCTCTACAGATATTAGAGGACTGTTCAAGTTAGGTCAAATCTTGTATAACTGAACTTTATGTGAGGTTGCAAAAACATCAAATAACAAGTTTGATGTCTGACTTTTAAATAATGTTAGCTAAACTTTATGTCTTTTCTTACTTCAGCTGGGTAACAGATGACCTCTTCAGCATGTCTTACTGATTTAAAATATTCACCTCAGAGTTTTTTTTTTTAATTACCCCTAACAGAACAAGATGCTTTATTTTCTTCTCTACATAACATTGTGCCACATATTCCCATTATGTATCTTGTTGAAAACACACAAACAAAATGCATCCTTAAAGGCAAGTACACTGCTGGTGGGTAAGGCTAGTGGTGCTGGATTTGGTTGTTTATTGGCATTTTTTGGAGCTAAGACCTTGCTACTTATGAGTAATTTCTTCTGTTAGTCTCCTCTCATTAAAAATCTGAGGCAAACCAAMGAGAAAAGAGAGCATTTATAATTTTGCCCAAAAATACTTCTTGTGCAAAAGGGTTCCTCCAAACTGAAGAACAAATGACTTCTTTCTAAGATTTTGAACTCCTGATGACAACCCTACTCCTACACCTGGACTGACCACCACTGCCTATAGGCTGAACATAGTAAATGATGAACTTAATGAAGTTTCACTTAACTCATGTGCTCAATTTAATAGAATTTAAGTAGGTGCATAAAGGCCACGTTACTTAACTGAATGTTTAAATACTCTGCTTACATAGTTAAATATTTTTTCTAATCAACAGCCCATCTCTGCCACTTAATCATCATTATCAATAAATGAAAATATTATTTTAAAGTAACTACAAAAGAAGTAGGTTGGAAATACCAGTGGCAAGTAGAAAAGCATTACTTCAACCAATATCCCTGAAGAGAACTGTCCTGTATCACTTCTGCAGTTATTCAGGGTTGGCATACTGTCAACTTTTACCATATGTTTTTTTTTTTCCCTTGCTGAAAGTGAATTTTTCTGTCAAAGAGCAGCTGTTCTAAATTATCACATCAGATTTTAACTTTACAGTAGACAACCAYTGAACCCACAGATCCGTGACAGTGAAATACTTTGTCTCCTTGACCTACAAAGAATTTGTCCTTGTTTAAGTCTATTTCTGCTTTAGCACACCAGACCCACCAACTGTCAAGGTATCCATTGCAGACAGGTACCTAAAGCTGAAGCTATAAACAAATCCTAGGCAATGAACTTCTCCTGGTTATTCCTGTAAAGTGTGTGAAGTCTAAGTTATTAAAGATCAAACTACGCTATCAAGAAAAAAAGTCAACAAATGCAACTTCAAATGCAAAGAAAATGAGACATTATGAATGCAACTGTTGTTACTCAGTTTTTAATCCAAAGCAACAGTTAATTCTGATACTTCCTCTGCAGTCATAAATGTTTCAATAAAGGCTGATATCAATTACTGGTTATTCTGGTGTCTGCCAACAGCATGTTTTGACAACATCCTGTGCTTCATGCTGAGGAGCAGCAGCCATGTATATGATTCTTCTCTTCTCATACTCATCTCTCAAGATGGTTCTTACTTTGAGAGCATTTTCATCCAACATTAGCAAAACTTACAGTTCTCACTACAATTGCTCTCTATTAAAGTCTAGCAGCAGATGTCAGTTGTAATGCAAACCCCTATTAGCCTTTTCAGTTCCACTTTGCAACTAAAAAGGGATTGTCAAATAATGTTACACACAGGCACAAGTGGCAAAGAAACCGACGGAAGAAAACGTGTGTTCACTGAATTCACACTGACAATACAATCTTTGTGTAACTCTGAACTAAGCCTATATTCAAAGTCATCAAAGATAGTACAAGCAAAAACATGTTCAGGGTGATTCTATTAATTTAATTTTTAATCTTCTGAAAGCCTCYAAAGAAGCAAAGCCATTAAAAGGAAAAGGTTAAGGAAATGCCAGCAAGATCCCTTAAGATTCTCTGTGATAGACACTCGTAAGGTATTTGCAGTAAAATCTTGTACAAAAATCCAAGAGTAGTGGTTTTGAGCATACAAGAACCACAAAATTCAGGAACAAAATTTCCATGTTAAAAACAGGATGTAAACTTCTCACACATACTTGTTAAATTGTGGGGAGTGTGGATCTATACTGAGTATATTCTACGGCCTTTTATTTTTTTTTTTTTTTTTTTTGCTGTTGTTTTTTTGCTTTAAAAGCAGGTGAGGGGGACAAGGAAGGAAACACCAAAAGAGCATACTGTGGAATGAATTCTCAGGCACAGCAAGTACCATCTCTATGCTGGTAAGAGATCATGCTAGAATAAACATACAGTGCAACTCTAGTGTTAAGTTGTATTTTGAGAGTCATTTGCACTTCTGCAAATAATTCATTTTCTGAGCAGCCATTTCCATTTCTCTGCTACTTCCAAATACATTCTGAAAATCCAATTCTGAATTACCTAATCATGTAATATATTGACACTGCAGTACTAAATTACTTGGGGAAAAATACTAGGTTTTTTAAAGCATACTAATATTAGGCTCCCATTTAGTCTCTTAACATGAAAAAAAATAATAGAAACACTTGTACTCATGCTTGTTTACATATTCCTATCACAATTTACAAGGAATTCAGTAAACACTCTTCTCAAATAACCAGAGAGCACTGAAATACTCCTTTGCTGACCTGGGAATCTGTATAGTATCAAATCAATAAATTTCTCTTTTCTATTAATTTCAGAAAGTTTCTTTATAATTTTGCTTGTTCCTAGGACATGTGATAAATCTGTTAAAAAAAACTACAGTGTTATGCCCAAGTAATTTAGCCTTAAAATTTTTCATTTTGAATCTCTGCTTACAATGTACAAACCAGAATATTTTCCAAATTTGTAACAGTTTGGAACATGATATTGGCTGCAATGTTTCCAAATAATTCAGTGTAGCATAATTCTGCTCCTGTGAAAATCATCTATTGCTAGGATAACTTTCATAAGAGTTAAATAAATTCTAAGCACTAAGTTAAATCTTTTATTGTTTGCTCTGTTTATGTCCTTACATAATCCGAACCAAATGAAAACAATGAATATTTTAAAAATAAAGTGATTCATAATTTATAGCTGCTGTCATTTTAGTTTACTAGCTTGGAAGATAAAGATTCCCTTTAAAAAAAAATCAGTATCTCTTCCTTTTTAAAATCCAAAGCATAATTCAAATGTAAGGAAAAAAATACACCTCAAACCTCTGCTGTGGGGGGGAAAAAAAAAAAAGTGAATTCACAGCTTTTTGAGATTTCGTGTAAAAGGTACCCCTCTTCACAGTTTTATTATTATATAATCTTCACATGACCAGCTCCTACATTTTATTAAACATAAGTTTCCTATATAGAGCCTAACAGCTACAATCACACACTTCAGAAGTATAAACAACCTGTTTTAAGTCACTCAACTATTGTCAACGGAAAAAGTTATTGTCTCACAGTTGCAGCAAGCACATGTGATTTTGTTTTCATTTGCACAAAGTCAAATACTTCCTCTCAGAACCTTTTTCACTTTGTACATAAATAGTTACCTTTAACTATGGATATAAGATAAAAATTACTTATGCAGAGACCAAATGATTAATTAGATCAAAGAGAAAAAAGAAATGGAGTGGTATGTTTTTCATCACGAGGATCAATGTTGCCGTACCCGTTCTTACCTGAAATACAATATTTGCTCTACTAAAAGAATTAAGCAGTGAATGAGATGGTTCAGATTTAACAGCCACAGATGGCATTCTTTTCATATTTCCAGGAACTGAGAGAGAAATATGATTTAGGATATCCTTACTATATAACTTAAGAGTTGACTATTTTAGAGCTAGTGTAAACTTTGTGAAGTCATTTTTGCAATAACCAGTAGATGAACTTTTAGCTCTCCCACCCTCACCACCTACTCCCTTTTCCATTCAATCCTTATGATTAATTAGTAAGAATTACATACATAGGGAAGGATTGTTGGATGAAATCATTTTTTCTTCTGGTTTTGTTATAGAAAATGTGTCAGTCACTTGTGGTTAAAACTTAAAATTTTATTACACATTATTAAACAAGAATTTCACAACAGAAGATCCTTAAAAAAAAATAAGCCCTAATCAATTTGAATAGTGAAATGCAGAGAAAACCATGACAGTAATTCAGTCTTAATTCCAGCAACTAAAATTTTAGACTACACCTTGAAACGCCAGCATGTAGAGAACATAATTCTGTGCTTAGCAAATCATTCTTTTTCACCAATCACTGGCCCACCAATTTAATTTTCCATTTTACAGCTGGAGAGAGAAAGTCTTTTTTGGTCTAAAGGTTCACCTCTTAGAAGCCTTCAAAAGCACATTCACACTCACTTGTATTCCCGTACGGATGTAGAACTTCCCACTGTACGTTTGCTAATTAAGTAAATCATCCTGTAAAATATCATGCTCCACGTCGAGCTAAGCTTTCTGAAGCGCATGAAATAAACCAACAACAAAATAGACGCTTTTGGGATGGAAGAATTTATTAGTCTGATGCTGCCAGTGCAGGATTTCCTCTATCATCTGCTTACTGCATTTTTTAAAAACATCTTCAGAAATAAGGCTTCCATTATTTCTCCCAGGAGTTTTCCAGAATATTACACAACTAGCAGTAAAGACAATCTTCTAGCATTTGTCCTACACTTTCCCTTTTATTTTGATAATACTATCCCAGCTAACCAACCTTCACATCAAGAAGCCTATCTCCTCCCTGCATATTTCAAAACAAAACTGTGCCGAGCTTCTCTATGTATAAATCACTCACTAGGCAGGTGATGTGAATGCTCCTTCACTTTTATTGTTCTCTGGGCTTTTCAAAAAACATTATGCCCCTCTGTAAATTCCTGGTGTACTTGCAACTTAAATATTGCATTGCAGGCTTCATCACCTTCTTCATAAAAATCACATTGTTTACTTTGAACATGTACAGAGACCAGGACAGCCAGGAGGTACAGATCAGTTAGTTTGTCCTCCATCAAGGACAAATACAGAGAGCGCACTAAGAGACAGGGAGAATTTGGAAAAGAAATACTAGATGTGAGACAGATCTAGAAAATTATTAATGTAGAAGATGAAAAAAAATAAGTTCTTTATTTTCTTACTATATAAGGATAAGAAGAATCTTTTCAAATTGATTTAAAACATAAGATTCAAACACAGCAAAAAAAWTTTTTCACATGAAACAATATTAAGTTACAACATTTACTGCTACGAAAACTTAAAATATACTAAAAATACGAATGAGTTCCAAAAAGGAGGATGCAAATTAACAGGTGACAGGTAACTGTTGCCAATTATATATAAACTTACTTACAAGATGCATCTTAAGTCAGAAAGTTGATTTTTGGAAGCTGACAGATATGCCCAGTAAAGCAGCCCTTTATACAGTTCCTTACATTTTTTCCTTAAGGATTTACTTTTAAGTCACTGTCAGAGAAAGAATATTAAGTCAGATAAACTTTTGATTTGATCCACTCTCGCTGTTTTATGGGGAACAAATAGGAAAGCTGAATTGCCCTTGTTGACTGAGGAAGAGGGTGAAAAATGCCAAAAAGCATTAGGTTTAGGGTGCAGTTCCAACCAGCTTGTTTCCTTAATATAAGCAAGTTAGAAAGTGGTAATTCTGAGAGATAGAATCATAGAATTGGTAAGGTTGGAAGGGACCTCTAGTCCAACCCTCAAACGAGTGGCCCATACGGGGACTGAACTCACAACCTTGGCATTACGGGCACCAYGCTCTAACCAACTGAGCTAAACCTAACCCTCAAATAAAGGGAAGGGGGGCAGGAAAAGCACAGGCAAGGGGCTGAGGAGCAGAAAGAGCCACCACCACCCCCGGCCAGTGACTTGGAGAACAGCACTGTGGGGAGTGCTGGTAGAAGAGTCCAAAGTGAGAGCCCTCCACCACTCCAGGAGAGGGACTATGGGGACAAGGGCCTTAGCAGAGGATGGTTTCAATCTATCAACCTCTGGGTAATAGACCCATCACACTTCYGCTGTGCCACTCTGCTTCCCCGCCAAAAAAGTACAGTGATGTACATGGTGTACATCACCTCTAGCTTAACCACACCAGCATCTGAACTATTAATCTGTATCACAGAATCAAAGAATGGGTAAGGTTGGAAGGGACCTCTGGAGATCATCTAGTCACTATAAACATGTAGTTTGGACAAGATGGCATGAAGCCATAATTTAYGAAAGATACTGTGATGAAGAATCCCCTTTCAATCGTGAAGTATTACACTAAGATTAAACGGACAGGATCACTATGGTGCAATAGTACATATTTCCTAGTAAGCTTATTTTAGTTAACATATACTATATATATAAGAAAAAATGTAACTAGATACATATAGATATAGATATATAAATTAATAACAAAAGAAAAGAGACAGAAAACAACAGCCTTACAGCCTTATGGACATGTTCCCCAGCACGGTATCTTACCTTGCCTACTGTTCAACTTGTTTCTGACATGTTCTGACATGTTGGAGTTGTAATTAGCGTAATTACTCCCTAGGACTTTGCTGGAACTAAATTTAATTATTTTGTTAAAGCAAATTAACTCAGTTTGCTGAAACATATTCTCCTCTATAAGCTTCATTTGTGACTATTTAATGGCAAAACTCATAGTTAACAAAATAACTTACTGAATRTGTGTTATAAAAATCAAGTAAAGGAACTTATGAAAGAACTGAGATACACATATGAACATTACACCAAMAGAAGAGAGAAAGGATTAATTTATTAAATTCATTTTCAAATATTTCTTGTAACAACTGTACTGAAATAACTAGGCAAGTAGGAAGAAAGAAGCTGCCTATAAATACTTGAAAGCATAAAGAAATTTTGTAAATGCAAGACACAAGAAGAGTAGAAGAAGTGGAATGTAAAATTAAAAAGCAAAATTAGTAGAAAGAATAGCAGTATGAGCTTTCTAAACATTAGACTAATCAGTCTGYAAAATACTTTCATATGGTAAACAGGAAAAGCCATCTAACTAGTGATAGTTTGGTTGGACTAGACAAAACAGTAAGAAAATAGGAAATTGTTCTGTAGTTTCAGAGACTGGACAATGACACTTAAGATAGCCATAACAATTTCTTCTTATAYGTGAAGAACTTCCCATACTTTACAATATGGTGTAAGAGATGTGCAACATATTTCTTTCAACTCAATTTGTCTAAGGAAATTTTAGAGAATCGTAACAGAGAGACAAAATGAAACAGTTAATCTTTCTTCAAGTTAGTCTATAGTCGGGGAAAAGCTCTAGGAAATTCAAGATCAAAACACTCAGCAAATCCATGCTAAGAAAATCAACTTTGCAAACACATCACTGCAGCGTATATTTGTACTAAATACCTCCGCTGCTGCGATTCCTCCATAATTTGAGTAGGACTCAAATACTGCAAAACTTGTATACTCTTGATTTAAGCTTATTCAGGCAATGGAATGACCTATAAAGCTACTCCCTGCAAAACACTAGAGTCTTCGCTCCTGCGAAAACTTAAGTCTTCGCTAGATCAGAGCTTAAATCTTCRGTAGTTAACCTGAAGCAAATTATGAAGACCAAAATTCCTCAGGGTGAGGAATACACTCATAACAACAAGGACAAGGAAGGTCACAGCAAAACGGGTCATTGATTATTTAACTGACTGACATTCAGGTAGCATACCGTTGTACTCATACAACCAAAACCAGTACAACAACCTTCCGAAGACTTACGATGCTGAGCGAACCCAGCAGTCCAATCTCGGCTTTTCAGAAAATAGATGCAAACATAGGTATGCTTGTATTGTACCTGTAACAAAAATGGTCAGAGCCTTCCTTATGTTTTCTTTTCCTCGTTATGCAGAAAAAGGGAAGTGAGTTTGGAACCACACATGCAGGAATAGCACAAACTATGTTATCTGAGGGCAGGACCGAGCCTTAATATTTTTCCCTCGTACCAAGAGAAGCTGTTCTCAGAGAAATTTAAATAGACTGACATTATACCATTAGGGTCTTTCATTTAAATCATCAATTAGCTCCCGCCAATGCAAAACAACACTGTATCTGAAAACAGGTACTATGTGGAGCAGGAGGGGAGAAAAAAAAAAAACAGTCTGAACATAGGATGAATAGCAACAAACACCGGAGTTATTAAAAACTTCCAACTACTGAAAAGGCAAGAATTTTTATTTGTTATTACTTTTTCAAACTTCAACTGAAGAACAAATTTATTCTCAGTTATGCCAATCATTCCAGTCTGTGCCCAAAACACCATCCTAGAATTTCTTCAAACTCTACAGTGCTGACTCTACTATCTTTTTCTGACAGACAAATGAAAACCCAACACTCAAACCCTAAAAGAGAGCGAGCGCAAGAGGAGGAGGGAAGAAAAATGAAGAACAAAGGAGCAGCCCTGAGCTTGAGGTCAAAACTACCCCTAGAGTGTATGAGAAAAACTAGCTCTTTTTCTGGGCCTTCTAAGTCCTGCTGAGTTACTAATGCCAACAACTATGAGGTTTTGGATTACAGCTTTTACAGTGACAATTCAATCACACCACACTGAAAATATTTGATAAACATGGCTCCCAGTAAAAGTTAGTTAGACATTATATGTTAAATCAGAATAAACCAGAAAGRTCTGTCACTGTTGTTAATAGTTTCATTATACATCACTCCCTTGATCAACAGATGAAGTCAAAAACTGAATGCAAAGAAAAGCTAGGATGATTTTATGTCCTCATASTATGCTCTCAAATACGCTTATGCACATACGTACACTTACCCCTAACCTCTGCTGAACTAAGTAGGAAATGCCTTGCCTATCCAAGCATCTGAGAATCTGTTTTTAATAAAATGCTCAACTTTTGTTTGCTCAGTTTTATTCAGACACTATCTGGAGTAGCTGTCTTATTGTGCTCAAGTGTAACTGAAATACTAAACCACCAGCTTTCAACCATTTAACAGGACACAGGCTCCATAATTAGCAAGTGATTAGAAGAATATTACCAGTATCTTAGCATTTTGAAGTGKAGCTATAGGAATCCCTATGCAAAGCGTTTCTGAACAACAAAATAACCTCTCCTGCTTTCAGCATCTAACAGAACAACTTTTTTTTTCTTCCTAGTATCTGTAGCTAACTGCAGAAAAGCATCAGAGGCTGATCTCCTTGGTTCATTCATTTTGTGGGAAAAAACAATTTAAAATGCACTTAAAAGCAACAACCAAATAAACACATTCTTACCTCTTTCCTCCCAACTCCTCCCTTGCATAGTCCAAGAAAAAGTCACCTTAGAGCAACACATTTCACAACTACCTGGCTATACTACTCTGGCTCAGGGGCTCCGAGTAGCACCCAAGGACTCATGTTTTACATGAAGACTGCTGTAGTACCAATGAAAAGGAACAGGCTCTCTCAGCCAGTTGCAGAATAGTAAGATTGTTACCAACTTTTAAATTTCTGTTYTTGTGCAAATGCACAGGAACACACATGCACACAACCCCACACAAACTACAGTGTATCTCAAATACTACTCCTTCTAACACTGGTATTTCCAGGGTTTTATTTATTTGTTTATTTATTTTAACAAAAGGCCCTTCAACCCCACCAGCACTTTCAGTCACTCTGTGTAAAGAGACCAAAGATTCAATTAGCACAAAAATCCAAAATGTACTTATGTAAAAAGCACAATACAGATCCTCATCATTTTGCTTAATATTGATGTTGGATAAATATGTGTTTTTCATATAAATTTCTTAGTGTTTAAAAGACCTGTTTCTGGAAAATGTCAACATTTCAGGTGGAGTCTGCTGCTCCTGGGAGCATTCACATAACYGCAGTTTGTAGAAACCACAAGTTCGTAGAAAATGATTTTGAGTCACATACATTAGCAATTCAGCAAAATGCAATTTCAAATTTCAATATTTACTTTCCAAACATATCTGCATTTAGGGACTGAAACAAATGCTACCTGTTTTATCTGACCAATCCCAACTAATCCCAACACAGCTCAGTAGCAAGTATTAAGTACCTACACATCAAGCCACAAAGTTAAAAAAATGCACATAAAATTTCAACTATTTTGACATAAACAATCCATTTGAGAAACATGCAGTCTACTGAAAGGAAATTCAGGAGTAGTAAGAGAGACTAGATTCACTACACATTATATTAACCAAAAATCAATTGTTCAACCTTATCAGATATTTTAAAAATCAAATTACATTATTTACATATAGCAAATAAACCCCATTTCATGGCAATTTTATGATCTAATTTATTTCTCTCACAAATTTGTGAAAAACTAACATGGCACAATACACAGAGTAGGGACACAAAGTGAAACCCCTGTTAATAATCGAACTGTGAACATGAAGTGCATTGTTACCTTGGCACGCAAAGCCTCTTTCTTCATAGCCAGCATTACACAAGCACTTCCCTATGGGCACTAGCCATTCTCCTTCTGTACTGCAATACATCTTGGGCGGCTCTTCCTCCTTGGAATGATTGACACAAGAACCTCGCACTTCCACTAGTGACTGGGAGTCCATGGGTACCGTATCGGGAAACATGGCAAGGTTCTTTACAGTGAAAGGGCACTTTTTGAAGTACACTCGCACCGAGACTAAGGCAACGCATGCACCTACATCTTGGAAAGCCAAGTAAAAGCCTTTCCGGTTGACAGGCCCCACCTCACGGACTTCCGTGTTCAGCTTGAGAATTCGGTCCCCAAGATCCATTTGGGTGAAGCTCTCATCAGCGGCAATGGTGTCAATTTTTGTAAACTGATGCTCTCTGAACTTTACCAAATGGTCATCGTCAGATTCCATGTAATACAGATTAAAGGTCTCTTTGCAAGTGCCCAAAACTAGAGGAATACTATTACAGTCCCTCAAGGTAAACTTGAGCTCCACATATATCTTCTGAGCTGAATTGCGTGGAATCCAGTTTGTTCTCAGCCAATTGTTTTGACTATGGTCCATAACATTGCACACCTGGTAAGTTCTGATTGGAGTATAATGCTCATCAACACCACTAATCTCTTCCCACTGGAGAGAGAAAGAAAGAGAGAGAAAAAAAACAGAAATATTTTAAGATTAGCAATCATACCAACAAAAATTACTTTTAGAGACAAAAGCTGTGAAAAAAAAACAATCAAAAGCAATCAAAAATGGTCTGATCTCACACTGAAGAACACCACTGTAAGGTGGACACTAAWGTCTGGCTGAACTTGCAGTTGTCTTTTTCTATTTAAACATACGAATATCTTAAATGAATACAGAATTCACTATTAAAAATTCAGTATTTATCARTTTACCTCAAGATGGCATAAAAGAGATGCTGCAGTCATTCTGTATTATTAAAAACYGCAAGATACATACAGTGCTGTCTTTTTTATCATGATCCCTACATGTCTCTATTACAAGCACCCTCACCTCAAACATAAATGATGTCTCACTTGGACAAAAACATATTTTCACCATCAGAATCTACTTGCAGTTCAAAGATTAAACAAGATTTAAAATGTTGCCAAAAAAAGGTCCACTGCCAATATTCCATACAGTCACAATAAAATCTTACAACTTTAAATTTATTCCAGGCATGACAGTTGATTTTGTTTGGGATATATGCCCTCAGAACAAAGTTGACCTTAACCCCTTTTCCAGAGCTATTAAAAATTACCACCTATTTCCCTTAATTACTTTGATTACTTAGTTCCTCTGAATGCTGTATTGATTAAGGCACTACTGTTGTTTTTGAAAAATACACTATMATTTATTGTGGATATATTTTCTAACAAACTTACTTGACTGAGACAGAGAAGAAATGTGTTTCCCACTTGTGAATTACTCATGGACAAATTCTGATTTCTGAAATCACACTCACTGGACAGGAATATTTGCCGATCACATAGGGAGGGGAACTCTGTTGGGATGTTTTACTCATAATCACTTACCATACGCAATCAGGTGACTTAAGACATCTTTTTTTGGCTTTCTCCCTGAATCAATGACTGACTCCCCCACCTTATGTTTTTAAAATAATTAAGAATAATGAACAAATTGCGAAGAATTATAAATAAAAAATAATGAACAAATCGCAAAGAATTATAAATAGATATATTTCTGTGGTATGTCATTAGAGGCATTCCAATGTTTCTGAGGAGTATATGGATTGAGGAATTGTGCCCTGTCATCCTTGGGCATTTCCCTAATGCAGTTCAGAGTACTGTGCTCCTCCAAACAYGATGTGCTAGTGATCGTATCCTGTGGCTCTGTCTGCTACTTCAGGCTTCCTCTGATCTCTACAGAAAGTAGGGAAGGTAGCTTTCCAGAAGCTTTGTTATAGTGGATATATCAAATGCATCCTTATGTTCTAATTTACAGAGGGCTTGTCCAGCCTTGGTAGTGCTTTATATAGATTATTCTCATCTTGGACAATCTAAGCATGCGACTAGAGCAACCATTCCCCCAACCATAAGACAGACTGACATACATACTACTGTTTCTACTTAGTAACATGGACAAACTGAACTTGGCAAATATGTGCTTGAACCCGGAATATTTAACACTGTTATTTCATTAAAGTATTACAAAAGTTTTAACACAGTACCAGCATCACCAAAATGCATCTAGAATATTACTACATTCACCATGTGCCAGTTCTTCAACTCTTCTCTATGCGAAAAAGGTGACTGTTCTATATGCCAAATTTTATAGTACAAAATGAGGAGCTCTTCCATCAGAGACTTTTAAAACATGTAATTAAAATCATTACCTGACCATATCTGTTATAGAATCACAGCATCATGAATGCTTAAAGGGACCTCTGGAGATCATCTAGTCCACCCCCTAGCTCAACAAGGCAACTGGAATACGTTGCCCAGAACAGTGTAAATTCCTGCTTTACAGAAAAAGAAACTGAGGTGCAGAAGCATTAACAGATTTTACAGTTCCCTGACTTTGCCAGACGTATATTCCCTAGGAAATAAATAAACAAATAAATAAAAAGGTGGCCACATCAGAATAAAATCTAAGACTACTCAGTCCCAACCCACTGAATTGGGGAAATTTTGATATGACTAAGAGCTGGTCTGCACAATGCAACTCTCCAGGTACCAYTGATGATGCAGTTTTAAATTAGGTTATTAAACCAGTACATAAAACTAGTATAAATATTCTTCTCTTAGTTTAAGTGAAGTTTATTTCAGTTCACTTCAAGGATCTGACTATATACAAATTTTATCTCTTCCTGACTATTTCAGCAGAGTTAAAACTGCAGTCTTTACACGTGTGTACAGCTGTCAAAATGCTGCAGCAAACCAGAATATGCTGTATTACCACAGACACACAGCTAGCACAACAAGGACTTCCTGAGTGAAAGCTACCAGTGCTCACAGCACAGCCCCTCACAAGAGCAAGATCTTGTCTGCAGGAGGGGCAGCAGCTCCTGGCTCCCAGCCTCTGCTGAGTTCCCAAAACTCAGTGGAAGACTCTCCCCTGACTGGGATCAGCCTGCCCTTCAGCCTGCTGCAATTGCCTCCCATGAAGCTGGGTATACTCATTTAACTACTCCTATCACCTGCACCATTCAAAAACTCAGTTACAAAGTTCAATTGGTTCAGCTACTCCCTATAAAAGTTAAACAGAAATAGACCATTTGAACTAACATAAAGACTACCTATGTATGCACGATGTTTTGATGGGGTGAGATTAAAACCAGCTTTAAATTAGCCAGTTTTTGTGTCCAGTCAGGTACAGTTAATCCTCTTAATCTTCAATTCTTTGAATTTAACCAGAGAGAAATGAACTTTTTAAAGATGAATTAGAAATCTCTTTTGAAGCTAGGTAAGATTATGAACAGAATATGACAGACACTTAAATCAGTTCCCACCGATTTATAAATGATCTATTTATTATCTCTTCCATAGAATTCCTAATCGTTTCACCATATTTTACATTTCCAGAGGGAAGCAGAAATAAAATCAGGAACTATTATGTTCTTCACCTAAAGCATGCAACAAGCAATTATCATTTCCTTAATTTGTAATGAAGACCAAGCTGCTTGGAAACTATTCTAGATTGCCATCTCAGCCCACTTGAATAAACCACAAAACTTTGAGCCTATCATTTAATGCTGAAATACATGGAAATGAGAAAAAAATTAGCATCAAAAACTATCTAAGATAATATAAACATATGAGCAAAACCCGGATATGCCAGGAAAAAAAAAAAGAAAGAAAAAGAAAGATTAAGAAAAAGGAGCCAAAAGAAAAGTCCAGAATTTCTATTTTGTAATTAAAGTCCACCTTTACTTCTTGGAGTACAGAAAGACAAGATCAACATCCTGAGCGTGCAGGAACCTGGACAGCTAGGACTTCAACGGGTCAAAAGGCAGGAGCTATAACAACTAACACAAAATGGAGAAGGCAAGAATAATTCTGCCAAAAAAGAGATGAGACAGTGAAACACAATGGGAATGATGCAATAGAAATATGAGCTGTGCTAGAAGAAAAGTTCAGGCGTAAGGCAGATATTGACTCTACTCAGTAGGGAAAGCAGATGGTACAAACAGACATGCTCCTTTGTCGCATTACACATCAAATCCAGCCTGCTGTAGTCTCAGCCTGCCCTCCTCCCACCTTCAGCATTCCAGGACTATTCTCTGGCACACAGAGAACTAACGCAGGGCCACAGGGARGGTGTTATTTCTGTTCAACCAAAATATATGGCGCATCATGCACTCACGCACATGCCAGCATTTGTGCAAGAGCACAGATGTAATGCAAGAGTGCAATGCAAGGGGCAAGAGAGACATCCAAACTTAGTTACCAGGAAACCCACCTAGAGGTCAAAAAAATAGAATTACTTCTGAGGATACTCCATTTGCTCATACAAAAATTTGTATTTTTGAGGCTTTGCTAAGAGAGAATGAGAACAGGAAAGTTTAACTGCTCCAGATAGGTGGAAAACAAAACAGAATATACCAGAGGAATATGCAAAAAGATGAAGGAGAAGCTGTCACAAGGAGACAAACAGACCATAGAGTCTACTGAGTTCAAGGAGTTAGAAGAGATCTAGGAACGGTTAGTTGAGCAAGAAGGGAAGAACTGGCACTAGATAATTTCAAATAAGAGAGATGCTGGTGGGAGTCAGACTGAGAACTTGGCAATGATTAGTTGAGATGACGGCAGAACAACTGTATAAGAGATCTGCACTCATACCACTTAAAATCAGACACTGGTGGGACCCACACCCAATCACTGTCTCAGCTGCATGCATAAACAATCAAGAACAAGCCTGCTTTTCCAATATAGGTATTCTAAATATATACACACTTGAGTAAATCTGGCCCATGGTGCATTACACTTAGAATGTGTCCCTCTTGGCATTTCCTTCAGATCACTAGTAACACAGATCAGGTGCTTACTTATTAATCCTGAGTAAATCCTGAGTTATTTATGAGTCCTGAGCAAGTTTAAACTGGGAATTAAGAGACGGTTTCTAAATACTACAGGAATGAAGCTCCAAGATCATCTTCCAAATAGACTCATAGAGACAATAAACCCAAATTACTTTATGAAAGATGCGTATAAAATTGTCACAGATTTTATGATCGCATGATCCTGGAGCTGGAAATTGAAGGTTGTGATATGACCCTCTGGGTGTTGGATTTGTTGCTAATGTCAAGAAGGAAGAAGGGGAGCTGCGATCACATTTCCGAATTCACTTTATCACACAATACTTAAATTCCATGCCTTCGGGCATCTTCAGCATTTTCGATAYATCTAAGAGGGATGTCAAAGCACCATTCCCTTGCAAATGTGTAATTTGGCTTTTGGAAAGTGGTCTTTCCTTTGCTTTGAATTCTTTTAACCTTCTTTGGAAGCTATTAACAGCAGGAATTTTACATTACTTTCAGTGGTACAGAAAAAACTTTCTGAGGCACCCAGTCAGAGGGTCTAACACGTGCACCCAGGTTATATCAGCCGACAAAGTTGTGCACAAAGGAATTTTCCAGCTCTGGAGAGACTGCTGGACTCCTGGGATCGCTGTTTTCCATTTTCTTTATAGAACAGCTGTAGCCCATTTCCTAGGATGTCAWGAACAGTCTCACTAACAAGTTCCTTGCTAACATGGGAATCTAGGATAGAACTAAAGATAACCACTCATTTCACCCTTTCTGTGGCATATTTTAATTTTTGTGGCTTTTTATCCTTTACATCAAAAATCTTAAGTTTGTTAAGAAATCAAAGGTTACTTTGTGATTCACAATACACAGAAAGGGCCCATGGAGAATGAACCTTTTGGGTGGCCTTGTGGTCTCATATGCAAATGCCCAATTCCAATAAACTAAGCAAGTTGCATCTTTCAGTCTTGCACTGCTATACATGTCTATAAAACTGCTCGAGTTCGATTTTTTTTTTTTTTTGAATACAAGCAGAAAACTCCCCGAGTCTCCTTCAACAATCCYAGGCTACCGGTCTCCTAGTCCTTATTTATATGTTTATTTACAGCTGTAAACTAGTCTACTAGTCTACYAGTATTTATTTACAATTTTATTTTCTATTAAGAAGTTGGGCCTGTCCTACTTGTCACCATTTCAGATCATATCCAACTGTCCTTAAATATAAAATTAATAATTCTGATAGCATCTACGTAGAACATACCTTAAACTATATAATCATTGTGCACTCGAGAACACAAGGTGGGAATATATCACTGAGAAAAAAAAAAATAGATGAATTCACTTTGAAACCTCATGAAAACTTCTTCATGTGCTAGCATATCCCAAACTCGCTGAACACCCTAGTCAAATCATTGCTTATTTCTACACTAACAAAAAAGTATGATACTCTTCTTGTCAGGGTAATTGTTTTTCACTACCTGTGCGGTCTTCACACAAGCCTCTGCAGAATCATCATATAAGTCCTACATGAAAACAATGTTTGCTGTAATACTGACAGCTGACCCTCCTCTCATTTACGGTGTTTTAATATTCAGTAAGATTTTCCAGCCAGCAGAAAACTGTCACCTTTATTACACCTTGCTGAGCAATAGCAGAAAAGCGTATGCGTTTCTGTGTACATACAAGCTTTCTGCCCTCTGCTATTTATATAACCAATTCCCTTTCCAAGGGAAGGCTCGCTGCGACGGGGCTCGCACGTTCAGACAGGCAGCGCGCACAACTCACACCCTGCACTCGCACCGTGACAGTCAGCTGACAACGCTCCCGCCCCGCTCTGCCAGGCAATTGTATTAGAAGAAGTGAAGAAACAAGCTGCACCACGCGCAACAGCACTAACGAAGCCTGCTTTCCTATGGATTTATGCCTCAGCTTGGTCCTCCATAAGGGCTCCAAAAAAAAAAAAAAAAAAAAAAAGCCTCTTCCATATTGGCAGCAGAGCATTAATAGGGTGTCTCGCCCCTCTCTCATTACTTATTTTCATAAATCTTGCAGGATCTTAAATCTTTGGAGATCTCTACTCTTCTGTGAAACTTTGTTAAAATTTACTTTTGAGTTCAAAAGCTATTAAATGGGAAGGACTTTTTTTTTTTGGTATACACATGCACGCACATACTTGTCAGTGTCATTTCTGTTTCTGTCAGAGATTATGCTAAAAAGGCAGCAACGCCTTCACATACAGGACATGCATAGTGCTTAAAATGTAATATTAGTACAGGCACTGCATGTATTTCTATTTAGTTTTTAATAGGGCAAAAAATTGTATTCTCAAGCAACAGTCAAAGCATTCTGGTATCACAAGGTTAAAGTTAAGCCTATGAGGGTCTCATGTACCACTTGGAAAGTGCTGAAATCTTCAWCAGCTAGATTATACAAATCCAATTCCTGTAAATATTGAGATCATTGATCAGCAAGTATGATACATCACACTATATCATAATAATATCACTTAGAATTAGTGTTTTCCTCTGTAATTTCATGTAAAATTAGTATTTTTATACAAAAGAAAGTTACAGTTGACAGTTCTGTAGAACTTAAAACTTGTGCAAGAAGGATACACGATGACAGCTTCTATTCCATTGGTAATCTAAATTTCCATCAAAGCAAAATATTCAGCACAATTTTTTCTAGTCTCACAGGACACTATCCCGTCCCCACCCCCCACCCCAAATCAAACCCTATAAATTATTTTAATTTGTGCCACAAATGTATAGACATTGAGTTTATTTGGTTTTTGAAGAAGGAGGTGCTAACAAAAATATATTCTTAAGCAAAGAAATTCAAATCCAGTGACATCTTTGTCAAGTTGATAGGAACAAAAAAAAAATAATTTTACCTGTTTGTTGCTGTAAAAGTTGAGTATCCTTCAGTGTTATACAATGCCCTCTGCTCTCTATCTTAAGTAGGTGAAATTAATCCTCATAGTGACATAAATCTTTCATTTATCTTTTGGTGCGTATCTGACACTTGCCTAAGAATCCTTAATCTTGCTCTCAAGGGAAATTTACTATTAACTTTAGTAAAAGTTGGACTATGGCTGAGCTGAAATAAAACCCAATCTCTTATGAAAGATCTGTTTTGATAGGCAAGACTTTCAGGGAGGACTAATAACTGAACAAACAATATTGGTGGGAAAAACACCCTTTAAGCCAAACAGTTACTATGGCATTTGCATGCTTCAAAAAAGAATCCCAAAAATCTATGAAGTCATTTTCTGACAACTTGCTGCTTGTCACCTTAATTAACTGAAAATACAATTCACGTTAAGTATAAGATATCTGAAATATTTTACGTCATGGCAACATAATATGCCAGGATGGAAGTCCTCAGGCACAGGAAAATTGACCACTCATCTAAGCACCATTTCTTTTTAAATAGACAATTTTGTGCAAAAGTTCGAACTAAAAATGTTTTGATATGATAAAAGTAAAATATATTATAATTTTAAATTTTAAATTAATATTTTTATAAATAAAAATATAAAATTTATAAATAAATATTTTTAAAAAAATAAATTTTAAAATAATATTTCAGTCTAACATCTTTCTCTATATATTATACTGTCCAATATTCAAACATTTTTCTCTAGGTGAAGTACACACTTGAGACCCAGGCTGCATGACTTACAGTAAGATGAATAAATTTGATGCCTTCTTTGTTTTAGTACTTCTTCTGTTGAGTATTTTACTTTAATGTTTAATACATCCAGATCAGTAAGAAAATCTAGCTTTCCCATATATTGACCATGGTTCTAACATGTATCATACTCAACTTCATGGGCAATGCACAGAGAAAAAGGACTCTATGTTTTACCTGAAATGAAAAATGTATTCCCAGAGAGACTTGTCTGAACAATGGTTGTGGAAAATTTTTAAGGAAGAGTAAGAAAATCAAACTAACATAAAAAATAAAGGTCTAAATTATTTTAGCATACCTTTTAGGCTAGCTTGAGACTGTGAATAAAGTAATTCAAAAGAAAAGTGGAACTTTCCCATATACTATACAAAAGTTTAATAAAGTAGTTACAGGAACAAGAGCTCTGAAAGTCTGAGGTTAACAAAAACCCTGTAAGGACAGTATCACAGAAGAACATGTTACAGATCAGTTCATCAATATGTGAACACTGTCCTCACCACATCACCAAAGGCACTGATGCAGAGCTAATAAATACCTATTAGCTGAGACCAGAGGCTAAATAATGGTCAGATTTGGGAAGTATCATGGTCATTTTCTTCTGCATTTGGCATCCAAAAGTCGACGCAATTACCTGCTGGCACTGATCTCCCTGTAGCTTTTATTTTTTCTAAATTACAAATGACAGAAGAGCAAGTCACACTGCAAGACTTTCCAATAGCGTTACACACACAGAGGGAAACTATCACTGCCAATGCAGAAACCCTTCTAAGATCTATATCTGCAATGTTCAGAGGAAGCTATATTGGTGTGTGTATATACATACATATATATATATATATATATATATATATATATATGGCATAAAGGTATAAAAAAAATGAAACAACATTCAGTTCTAAGATCCATCTAGTATTCTCCCATGTCCTTCTTCCTATCTGTTCAGTTATCCACTGATGTCTTGGGAATCTGCTTGAGCAAATAAAACACACCTGACAACACATCACTGTAACCAAGAGTCTTTGTTCATAACCTCTAATAAGAAGTTAGGTTTTCTTCACAACTAAGTAAAACAGTTCCAGAATTACAATTTAAAATATTAAGTTCATGTCTCACAGGAGCTCAGGTGAAGGGAGAATTCAGAGCATCCAGATCCTTAATCTGGCTAACAGAAAATGAGGTGGAATATTTTGCCATACAAGATTTGCCATACAGTTCAAGATTTACCCCAAATTATCCAAAACAGAAAAGTAGTTAATGAAAAACTCTTATCTAACTCTTAGCCTGTTTTTCCATTTCTGTTTTTCCCCCACTACAAGCAAATCCAAAATATAGCAAAACTCAGGAAAAAAAAAAAACCAAACATTTTCCATGCTATTAAAAACAGAATAAAAAATAACCAACTTTATGAAAGTAAAATRAATGTCATGTTTGTTCATCTCATAACTGAACACTAAATATTTTAGTGTCTTACTAGTGGTATATTAAAACTGTTTCTAGCAACATTCACATTTTGGAGGTACGCTATGAGGACACAGATGCTTACCTCTCTCTCTTCCCCTGACACTATGCCCCCTATTCACTACTATCCTCCACTTAATCTCCATGAATTGTACAGGCAATTCTCATACTCTTAGCTAGGACACAAAGCTAGAGGGAAGCTCTCATGCTGTGCAAGGAATACCCGTACGCACCGTGATGCAGCCCACCTCATCCTCCCCACAGGACCGTGCTGTTTCTGACACCTGAATAAAAAGGGGACTGGGTGCAGGTGCGCATGTGGGTGTGGCAGAGAGTGTCCCATGATTTGATCACATATGGAGGGAAGTGGAGAGGACTAGAACCTCCTCCCTCTACCATACTACAGCTGCATCCTCCTCGGCTACCTACAGTGTAAAATACATTGCCACAGGGACTGGGATACCTTTTAAAGTAAGCAAACCTCATTTCACCAAGGCATAACAAATATGTGAGTAATTTAACATGAATCTTGAACATCTTCCTGTCTAAAACGATAATCAAAGTCAGAGATGTTCAATGTGCTTATGTCTTCTAGTTAAAAACATCATTTTGGAAGTAAAATTATATAAATATTAAATAGGGTTTAAAAAATGCAATTGTGTTTGTTTGTACAAAACATCCAAAACTAAACAGTATTTGGGAAGGAAAAAGTATAGACCTCATCGTAGAAATACTAATCAATAATTAAACCAACCTGCAGAAAGATAAGTAAAGCCATCTATTTTTCAGCTCCAATTACCAGGCAGCTAAGTACCTCATCATCTGCTCTTGTAAGGGCAGCTGATTCTCAGCCTCCTCTAAGCAAAACTGTCTAAACCACAGCGAGGTAAAAAGCTCACTCCAGTGAGGAACCCATCCGACACCCAAATCCAGCATTTCAATGCCAGCTCAGGACTTCAACAAGTACTTCTATACATTTACAGCCTTATTCTTCTCTAGCCTGCCTGTGTCCTCAAGACATGGTTTCAATCTTACTGATCTCACAGCTTGAGCAAATTTTTTGAAAAGCTCTCAACACAGCAGCTCCATGATTGAAATCTGTACTAAACAAYAGTTTGTAAAAATAGCGCCTTTCATCCAAAAACATACTACTACACACACTTGGTAAGACGGGCTCATTCTTCAAATGGAGCCATTTCAAACAAACAGCCGTTTAGCACAACAGGTATGTCAGATGCAGGATGCTCTCCAAGATGGAACTTACCCAGGACTCTGGACATGACAGTGTGTTTGAAAACTGTGTCTTCAGTAATTACAAGTAGAAATGATTCTACACTTCATGTTAGAGATAACGCTTTCAGCTATACTGTTCATAACAACAAGCTCCTCGTAATATTTAGTAATAAGAAGAACAGAAAGTGGAAGCTCTTTCAGCATTATCCTCTGCTYTGCCTAAAGCGCTATGTGTGGAAGTTGCTGGACACGTACCAATGGCAAATGTTTACCATGGCTTAGTGATCGAAGAATGGCAAGAAGCCAGTTTTTCTCCAAACTGTTATCAGTAGGTAAATCTGAAGACACCCGATGTCCACATTTATGCCTAGTTTTCTAATAGGTAGAGTAGAAACAAATTAATAGTGGGGAGTTATAGACAGACAGATCCATGCACACAAAACAGTGCTGATAATTCTTAGACGACCTTTCAATCTTCAAGGATCAAATTATTTTTAACTATGTTACTGAGCACACCAATTGCTACTCAGAAGGGCTTACTACTGTAGAGATGGTGACTAAATTTATTTCTATTTTAGTTATTACTTAAAGAGTTGATCATGGCTATGTAGAAAACCGTATCAGCATATGGTTTCAGAAGCTGCTGCAAGCAGGAGTTTCTAGCACGAAACCACTGTTAAAGAGGAAAACACCACAGCAACAGAAAAAGTGGAAAACATTTGTGGCACAGGATCATTTAAAAATCCGTATTAGAAAAATCCCTGCAGTTTGCTGCTTTGCATTTGCCAGCAAACAACAGGTACATAAAAACACTTGCACCAAACTGCACAGAACAGGTGCATAATATATCATTTCCTTGGTACACTCAGTCTTTTGAAACAATTTATTTTTATACAATGGCATTTCCTACAGAAATCTCAAACCATTCCACATTCTTCTATTGTCATTTAACACAAAATTGTATGTACAGTGAAATTCAGTAGTGTTGTGCTGAATGCAACTGTAAAAAGCACCAGCTGGCTGTATTAGAAACAGCATTCTTCCAGGTCTCAAATGTCTTATTTATATACAGTGGAATCCTGCCAGCTGTTTAATATTTAGAGCTAATAAATATAATTGGCAGTACTGCTACAAAAGGACAAGCAACACAAACACATACAAAAATACTTCCCAACGTTCTTAGACAAGACTAAACTAAAGATGGATGGAGATGCTGTTCTGAGCACATTTTACATCGCTTTCTTTTTTTTCCCGCTCTCCTTTAAGTCTAAAGGATATTTGCTTGTTTTCTGAGTGCAAAACTGAACAAACGAACAAACAAAAAATTACTAGGCTGCTCTGAGACCAACACAGCCTTCTAATAATATTTTCCATAGACCATGAATACAGAAGAACCGGCAAAGGATAATGCACTGAGGTAGGAAGACAGGACACAGTCAGTGCAAACTGCCAGGAGTGTTTGTTATTCATTCCAAGGAAAGTAGGGGATCACTTGAGAATATAGCCAGATCACAGCACCAGCCAGTTCAGAAGGGATATGTATCCCCACGAGCAATTCATCTGCATGTGTGGAGGACAGCTTTACCTCTCACAAGTAGGTTAACTCTGGGTTGAGTGGAAAACGAGTACGACGCATCTGCGATTACAAACGGAACAGAGGTGCTCTGTGGGCACGATCTAGTTTTGTGCTTGGTACTTCCAGCTGTCTGGCAGGCTTGATGTTGGCAAAGCCACTACAGCGCTGTCAAAGAAACAGCGCAGTGGACTCCTGGTGAATGTAGTTCCCTCCAAAGCCAAACAGCTGGGCCTCTTTTGAAGACAGCTTCATGGATTCTGAGAAAAGCTTCAGGATCTGCAGCCTCCGACACAACTGCCTTTTAGATCACGCCACTGGGAGGAATCCCGCATGGCAGATGAGGAAAGGGACTGTGACTCTTTCTTTTCTGTAAGATCCTAGATCCCCTGMAACTTTCTCCAGTGCCCTGGCATTATGTAGATGTTGAACTAATCTAGAAATAGGAAGGCTCAAGTTGTGTGAAGCACAGTTAATGCTTCATAACCTCATGTGAGAAAATTTAATTTAAAATTCAAACAACTTCCATGACAGATTTAGCCCACAGTCAATTCCACAAAAGACTGCTCTTTGTAATTACCACCATTCAGAAACATGTTTTTGGTTTTTTACTTAGTTCAAATGGCAATGCTCTTCTGTGGTATTTCTCAACTAAACAGACTTCCACTCTCACATATCACCATGCTCCCCCACCAGCAGCATCTTCTCCTAATAACAACTTGAAGAGTCATTCTTTTCATTCATCCCTTCACACTTTYACTTAGAACTGTACTCTTAAGTATGGCTACTTAAACCACAAAGTTTACCATCATGACTACCAGCATAAAAATACACGGTCAGTTATTATCCTCAACTTCTTCAGCTTTGCTGATACCTATGAGAATACTCATCTATGTGTACCAGCATTGATATGTACTCATTGCTTTCATATAGATCTTCACTCAGTAAGCAAACTTAATCCTCTGTCCCTGAGAAATGTATTTYAGTTGCGACAGAGACCACAACCTATGCCTCCTTCCTTATTTTAGTTTTACTTCCAGCTTTTTCTTTCAATCCCTTTATCCAGGCATTAAGAAATGCTCTGACACAGAACCAGCATTCTTACCCAAATAGAATGGCTTTGGGACAGGTACACAACAGGGCTAACAAGCTCCACTTCCCTCATTCCCCTATCAATTTATAATCAAATAATTGAACTTTTGACAACATGTTAACAAAAGTCAACCAGTAGCTCTGCTCTTAACAAAGTGGGTGATTAACTAAATGCTATGATCCCCCTACAGTAAGTCAATAAATATCAACATTTTTCTTTCTAAGGTTGGCTTTTACTTCTTTAGAAGGCAAAATACACACACATRCAAACATACATACTCCTCTTAATAATGTCTGAAAATTTGTCTCTGYCACCATACCTCCATTTTGCCTTCCATTTAACAGGGATAAACCAGAAGCAGTTATGAGATCTACTTGAATAGCATTAATGCTGTTTTTTCTAATTCCTTGCTTGGGAAGTAGTGCCAAAAAATGGCAATAAACAGTAACGGTAAAGGTACTGCTTTTTAAATACAGCAATCACATGATCTTGAAACTCAAGCATGCTTTGAAAGCAGATACAGTCATTAAGCTTACAAGGCTAAGTTAAAAAAAAAACTCTAAAAAGGTTATTATTCTTTTGTCAACTTCTGGGTCAAAAGGGTAATGATAATTATTATATTTTTACTGTAATTCTATGGAAATTAATTCTCTCACCATGCAATTAGGCAAAGTTACCTCTACATGCATATTTCCATAGTTATTTTAATTGAAAAATATGTTTAATACAGAAACTCATAGCTTGACATTTCATATTTTCCAAAGATAAATTCATTTCTGTTCAACAAGAAGAAACTAATTAGACTGGGAATTCTGGAAATAGTCCAGGTATCTTCTCATCCTCTGGCTAAGTTGCTCTTAATTTCTCATGGCTCTGAAACATTATTAAACAATTAATTTTTATATGACAGGTTAGGGATGAAAGAGGAACTCATGCCTAGTTTAATAAGAGATAAATAAATGGAAGTACCTCAGTCAGGATTTTAGCCTAAAATTCTTGGAGAGCTATGGCATTAGCTGCTATTCACAGTTCTATGCTAGAGCACTAAGGTGGAGATGCACGATTTTTTTTTTAGTTCTCATTTTGTTACTTGATAAACTGAATATATTGGTCAATACAAGGAAGTAAGCATAATAGTTTTACATAGGAAAAAACAAAACAAAACAAAAATCCTTTTAACCATAGTMTTACAGCCACTGGTTAGTTTTCAGGTTCAGTCTTGGGTGAACTGCTCCCAAAAAGGCTCATTCAATAAAATAGCTCAAAAAATGTAGAAAAACTTAAAACAAACAAACAAACAACCACCTGTGGTTCACACCAGGTTATCTGCATCTTGTACAGCATTTGCTGCAGACCCAGGTCACTGGTCATTTCCAGTTGCAAGCCCAATGAGGAGTCAGATGACTCCTGGCAAAAGAATACACGCAATACTAAAATCCTGCCATATTTTAGAGAAGCTTCACAAAGGACCTCAAATCCAAATCCCATTACATAGTTATATTTATACATTTATTATATCGGAGGCACACAGACATCAGCAGGAACATAGAAACTCCTACTTACAATTCTACTAACAGACTTCCTCATTGAGACCTTGCATAGTTCATRTATAATTACAACTAATATTAGGTTTATCTTTAATTTTCTAGCTTACTATGGTAAGGTACAGTATGATGCACTTCAAGTGATACACATTAATTAGCATCATCACTGTCAATGCGTTACTGCAGAGATGAAACATAGAACAGCAAATTACTCTAGATGCAAACAGTTCTCACTAGTTGCAATTTTAAAAATATTTCTATAATTTATTTACTCAAGCTCCATTTCTTGCCATAATAWGGTTATAGATAAACATATTGAATATTATAGTACTTTAGTTTTTGTATTCATATATTTATATTACCCTACTGCACTTATGCTGCTTTCAGTAAGACACAGATTACATACTGTGACAAGCTCCAAACTGAAAACAACTACACGCAAAGGATTTCCCCCCCCCCCCCCCCAAACCACTGCACTAAACATGAATGAAAGCCTGTTGGGAACATGCATCTGAAAAGGTGTGTTTGATACTGTTCTCTGTGTTTTTGACTGCCTATGAAAACAACAAAAAAAAGAACAACAATAAAAATCACACAAGGATTTCACTGGTTTGTTTATTTTGATGAATTATGTCTCCAGAGGTTAAAGTTTAGGCAGAACCAGAACACAATGAAACCCTCTATTTGCCCAAAAGGTAGACCCACAGCAGGTAACCATATGGTCTTCCATACTGTCCTGACAATGACCTCAACACTACTGGGGCAATCACCACCTKAAGGATAAGAGACGATTTAACTTTCATGTTCTCTTATTCCCCCAGGCTTTTCCTACTCAAAGGTCAGGAACTGAGTAACTATCTCAAATTATTTATGCTTCTGATAGAAAAAACTCAATTTCAGGACTCAGAGAAAAATCACAGCACTCTTTCTCTCTGAGTTAGAATCTTTGAAGTCTCATAAACCAGAAGATAAAAACTGCATTTTAATAYACACTCCTTAGGAGAGTCACCATGTGTAGATAACTGTGTTTCAGATCTTTGTCTTTAGTCATATTACTTTCTAGTGTCCATCTGAACATTTTGTGAGAATTAAATTCACAAACTAAGTATTTCTAACAGGATTCCTGAGCTGTCAAGAATCCTTACCACTTCTGGAATTCAAAACCTCTTGTACAAGATAGATAGTACCTAGCAAGAAACCTGTAACATCAAAAAAAACTCTGAAAGTGCTGCAAGCCACAGGAAACAGAAAAACAACTAATAATAAACATTTGCTGATATTGYAATAGAGCTCAGAAGTGCATTTTATAGTTGTTTCCTGTTCATGTGTCCCACAGCCAACATCCTAACTGGCAGTGTTTTGGATATGARATCTATACCCTGGACCCAACATGCAACTTACAGCTTACAACAGTATAAAATGAGAGCAAAAATATAAAAAGTGACAATCAAAACAGCAAAAACATGCAAAATTCCATTTTTGAAAGYATAAGGAACAAAATTATTACTAATGAACCTATGTGGTGGAATACACAAAACCAAAGGAGTAAGGCCAAAAAAAAAAAAAAGAAGAAGTTGAATATACCTACTACCTTCAGTAGCACCAAACCCCAAATTTCACCTATCAAGATTTCAAGTGATAATATTACAACATTTTTGTCATGAAAATGGTAATTTTTCCCCCAAATAGCCTAAAAATATGAATCAGTTTTTCTCTACTTCATTTTGTCAGGAATAAAAAACAAGAATTCATATGAAAAAGAACACCAGGAACTGTAACTCAAAAAAAATACTACCATAACTTTTGAATTCATGARAGCTTTTGATGAGTCACACTAAATACACATTTTATGTCCAGTAKTTTTATAATGTATGCATTAAGCCTTTTGGAATACACTAGTGTACTAATTTAATTAAAAGAGATTTCATCTATGACTTAATGAAAAATCATGTCTACTATATTGCATCTATTTCAGGTTTAGCTCAGCTGGTTAGAGCATGGTGCTGCTAATGCCAAGGTCGCGGGTTCAATCCCCATATGGGCTATGCTGAGAGTTGGACTAGATGATCTCTGGAGGTCCCTTCCAACCTTACCGTTCTATGATTCTATGATTTCACTCTACAAGCAAGTAAAWTTATTTCCAATAGGAAAATCATTAAGTTACCATTATTAATAAAAATCTGTATTTATTTATTTGAATTTAATTAAAAAAATAAAAAATACTGAAAAAAACCACACCTCACCTGCCCTGAATACAATCTGTCCAGATTCAATTTTATTCATTATACTCAGAGATTTTGGAAAGAAAAATAGCAAAGTAACACTTACATGACAGTCTTAGAARACAAATACTGCTAAAAATAATTGTGTATAGAGAGGCTGAGTAGCTATAAAATAGTAGGAAATAGTAGGTTTGTTTTAATAACAGGGCATCATCTTTCATTAGAAGRGACATACCATGTATCTCACATCTGAACACAGACTCCAATTAAAATTCCATATGAGGATATAAGATATACCTATTTTGCACCACAATTTCTCTTCTATTAAAGCTCTTTTGAACTTTGTAAGACTTCAATTTCTCAGAAAAAGTGCTACACTGACAAGAAAAGAAAAATGCCTTCTGCTTTCAGAAGGCTGACAAGAGAGTAAAAGCACAAGTTAGCAATGATTTGTATTACACTGCACGTAYGCTGGTTCTTGAATTCAAGTTGGAAATGGTAATTTTGTTCTTAAATTTTGTCTCTTTTTCCACTAATGGACAGAYAGTACTTAGAAAAAAGCCCACACTTACTCTTTGTTCAGCCTTTTGCTGCTGTTGCTCAGGAGTTATGTACCGCATTCAGGGTTTTATGAATTGTTTTGCTTTATTTCTGAAAGGTACAGGGGACACAGACAAGAAAAGCGAATAAAACAGTTTTCTCAACAGATGTTTGACAAGATTTACATAATCTTAGCGAAGCAATGGAAACAGCAGCATGTAACATCGATGAGTAATCACACAGGTAGTGTCACAGTGAGCCTCCCACAGGCTGAAATTTGTTCACACAAAGTATTTAAATGATACTCATGAATGATTCCCAGTTTGTCCAAGCAATTCTCTCGCAGAAGAGAAAGAAATCTAAATGCACAGAGTAAATAGTTTGTTGTGAATTGTTCATACTGCTTTGTCTCAAAGGACAAGAGTATTTTTCCAAGCAGAAAAAAAAAAACATATGGAATTTAGGGAAATGTAAAGAAAAAAAGAATTAACTAAAGCCTATGTGTCTGCATGTGTGGGAAAGGAAAAAGCAAGGACAAAAAGAAGCCAGGTTTACAAGCCCAGACAACAAAACGAAAAAAGGAGAGTGACAAGAAATGAGAGAAGAGGAAAGAACAAATGACAAGATAAAACCCAAACAGAAAAGCAGGTCTGGTTCAGAAACAATTCCAGACAAAGGAGAAAAGGAAAGAAAGTTCTAACTGAATAAAGCGAGAGACTTGGATGCAGGCAAAAAATGAACGCAGGGCAGAAAGTAGGCAATGCGAACATAAAGGCAGTAGCACGCCTTTGCRCAAACGCAACAACCACTCCCAAGCGCCTGAGGGGAGGGGAAGAAGCAGAGACACCAGTGCCCRGGTCAGTAAACAGAAATCATAAAGGCCAAGGAGAGGGGGTAGAGCAAATCCACGGAGCTTTCCAAAAGCCAGGCAATGACTACTTAGGGCAGAAGGCTTTGAAGGTGACTGAAGGAGGAGGAGACGCACTGGCACAATCTTTGGAACCAAAMAGCAGCCTGACCGCAGCAAGGTGGATACCTTCACCAGCAGAGTGTGGGGACTTTGAAAGGAGTTACAATCTTGCAAGTTCTGAACATTAGTTTGTTTTTTCCCCAAGATTATCTAACACAGTATATCTAAGGCACAACTTAAAATTCCTTACACTTACTGCCAAGGCCCTATCCTTTCAAAGCAGTCACTGCCTGAATACTGCAATGGCAAGTTGAAATTAGAACACCACAAACACTTCGCCAAAATACTCATCATTAACGCCTTTTTCTGGGAACAATATAGACATGTGGATGTGACCACTAACCACCATAGGCAGAACTGGCTGAACTTGCGCAATAAATGAAGTTGTTCCAGAGCCACGACCTAAGTGCTGATCCTTGGTCTGCTCTAGTCCTACCTTCTCTTTTTCTCATTGCACTAGCATTAAAGTGGCAATGAAGAGAGCTAGTACAGGGATATGATCTGCCTGAATGCTATGGTGGCAAAAACAGAACAAAGGCAAAACAAACCAAACCAGAGTAGCTACTAARATCAAGGCACAGGAATGGGGAGTTAGGAGGGTATCAGGTTAGAATATATGGCCACAGACCCTTGACCTTACTSTGTCATCATCTTTTTCTTGTGTCTATTCACGTTCTGTCCACAAATCAATCTTTAAAAATATTATTAGAATATTCTTGTGTACAAATTCACCAAAAATTCAAATAAACTCAGTCAGGCTTTTTTGTGATTTATTTATAAACATTATTTCGCTGGATCAGTGCTGCCTTTTTCTGACTGCGAAGGAGTAACGTTGATGAAGAAAGTGTCCTTGACCTTTACTTTCATTGGCATAAGTAGCTAGAATTTGTGGCAGGAGCATGAACAGGAAGCTTAACAGCATTTAAACCTTCCCTGTTCAGGGTCACTCAAATCAGGGCCTGCCTTAGCTATTTTCTCCTGCAAAACACGCTTCATAACATTACAGGCTACTGTGAAGCTTCACAGCTTTTATCACTTTTTATGTTCCTTACTCAMCCCAAGCAATTACGGGCAGTGCACGCTCCCAGTCGCAAAGGGTACGACCAATTCCTCGTCTTGCTTTGGCAGCCTGCGCTTCTGGCCTCTCTCTGGAGGTTCAATATGGCTTCACTTGCGACTGCGTTACAGCAGCTCTCTGACCGTTTTAAGTATTAACTAGCGCAAGGACTTGGACTTGAGTGTTTTAGAACACTATCCCTGTGATACTGGGTATTATCCCATACACAGCAGCTTTCATGCACCAAGACCATTATTTTGCTCCTCTTTTTTTTTTTCCTGTTCCTATCCATGCTTTCACTCAACTACTGTAATACCCTACAAGGACACTTCTTGTACTGRGAAAACACAGAAGCTGATAAATAGCATATACAACAGAATTTGAAGTTGAAATCCCATTACAAAGGTACTTTGGTTTCTGGYCCCATCCCCCCTCCCTTCTGGGAGGCGGGCAGGCAGGAAACCAGCTGGTGTCAGGTATTTTTAACCTTTCAATCCATAGAATTTGGTTGAAAGGTTAAACTGCAAGATTACCAAACTCCCATCAGTATAGTACTGGGCCTAGAGCTGAGGGAAACATTCAAGGTGAAATCTGTATTTACAATTACTTAGACACATCAGTATCACAAGAGGATCAGGAAGAAACATGGAAAGACAAAAAAAAAAAAATCAACAAGAAAGTCCCATGACATGTGCCATATGCCATGTCCACCACAGATTAGGTGGGACTCACAGTGCAGAAGCAAGATATAAAGGTGGTCAGTAGAATCAAAAGAAAGTCACCGTTATCTTTCTAGTTTGTACAAACTGACCCAGGGTTTGACACCTGTTGCACAAACATCCAGTGATAAAACTAATGAACTAATGATTTCAGCAGAATTCAGTGCACCTCTGAGGAGGGCTAGCAACAGCAGAACACTAGAACTGTTTCAGACAATATGCAAGCACTCTATATCACATGCTTTTTTTTTTAAGAAAAAACTGACTAGGCCATTAAGCTTATAAGAGGTGCACCTTATCCATTCAGAGATTAGCTAAAGCAGCCTCCTCAAAACAGAGTCATTAATAAGTAATGCAACATACTTAAATTTTTACTTAGTAAAATCAGGCTCCCCTGCTGCCCATACACACACCATCAGTTCACCACATCCCAAATATAAGCAATTAACTTTGGTAAAAAAGGACATCTAGGTCCACCTACCTGCTTTCTGGATTACTTCCCCTCCCACATCGATACCACTTTTATACTATTGCAGTAAAGAGTTTTTAAAGGATTCAGCACAGCTGGTTTGCTGCATAGTTTACTGAGAGACCTCAACTGATTCTCAGAAGAGCATCCTGTGTCTGGCACAAACCATTTGACCATACAAGCAAAGCTGAGGAGTCCAATTCAGCAATAGTACCAGCAAGCATAGCACCAACTTCAACAAAACTGTACCAGTTTGAATGTGATTTAAAATTAAATCGGTAGCTTGCTAACTGCATTTTATAGCATCTGTATGCATCCAGGTCACAAAGTAGCTCCTTCAAATAATGATCAGGGAATTGTAATCTAATCTAAGGATGTGAAGCAACAGTCTGTATAGAATACCTTTGCACCGACTTCTGTTCTTACATAAAGCACTTTCCAGACACCTTTCCTCACGTATCTGTCCCTCTGTTCCCTCAGCCCCAACCCCCAACATTTTCTGTTCCACAGGTCTATATCCTACTAAGGTCTCTGTGCGCTCTCATGGCCCCCATCACCTTGTTCAGCAGGGAAACTACTCTCACTTTATAGCAGGAATGCAACTTCTGTTAACTCCTTCTAGGCTACACCAGGTAGCTGCTTATTTAAATAGTGCTATTCAGTCGTGGCAGCAATTTTGGATGACTGAGAATGTGTGATCCAACTTGAGAAGAGCAAAACAAGATCACACTTAACTTCTCATGCATGGTGCTAGGGAACAGCACAAGTAAGCCTCTCCAGCTGTTCTGCTAATTAAGAAAAATTTGGTCTTTAACAGATTTCTCTGGTCATCTGCATACGTGAGGAAACTGARAGATTAAGAAAGGGTCTATAAAAAAGGCAGGGTCAAATATCCTTTCAAATACCAAGAGACATTCCCTGGATAACAACATATATATAACAACATATATAAAAGTGTGGAAGTGACAGGAGGCCTCAGTCCAGTAAAAAAACCTGGGAATTCCCATCTGGTAAGCAAATAATTTCAAAAATCAGGAGACACATTATTCCTTACAGTGAAGACCAACTCCATCACCTGTGGCACATGTATCTGCTTAAGAGACATGGCATAGCTGTCTCGAAATGATCCTTCACATCAAACCTTAGAAGAGGACAGCCTGCACGGTCTACAGCTATACAAAAAATGGTATTGTTGAGTTACTGCAATACTGAAAATACGTGATGGTAGAAAAGTAATTTGAATTACCTGCCTCACAGGTAATTACCTACCTCTGCCAACCTTGGAATTGGCAGAAAGCAGAATACAAAAGCAGCAGCTAAAACTGTTGGTAGGAAAGCAGCCTATGCCATTTTTTTTCAGGCTGTCTTGTCATTATAAAAAGGTCTTATTTTTCCAAATCACTACTGAATGACTTGGAGATCATTTTCCCTGTACTGATCAGATCTTTCTGCTCTTCTGAAAGAGTAGCAGATCATGACAAGACCCTTTTGAAGGGTACAGTCTTTTTTTTTTWWWAAAAAGGTACTTTAAGCAAAATTTCTTTTAGCAAACAACAGTTGATTCTGTGCTTTGCTTCTTTTAACAGCAAGAGTAAGGCTAACAATTTCCTAAAATGAACAATGTAATTACCCTAGCATGAAACTAGGCTTGTTAAATATTCATTTCTAAATTGTCAAAACARTCATATTCTCTACGTTTATGAACTTAAATACATACTTGCACAAAAACAATCTGTCTTGCAGAAATGACCCAAGACTCATGTTAATATTTATGTTTTATAAAATTTAGTGTTATTTTAAGACTGAAGTTTTAGCTAGAAATAAAATGATTTACACTAAGTGGTAAAGAAAAACTGAGATTTACACAATAAAGAATATAGGTAGACTGGTTGTGAGTGGTTAGAGGAGATCTACTCTACCAAGTAGTTCATGCAGAGGAAAGAAAGAAAGTTTGAAGTTCCCAACAGTGAGATGATGTTGCTTTTTTTGTAAGAGATGAATTCAAGAAGGAATATTTTTATAGTTGTATTTATTATTTGAACAGTGGTAGCACTGAGAGGGAACAATCTCATTGTTCAAGGCCTGATGTGTGTTCAGGAAAGCGTTCTGTCCAAATGGTGGTGGGTAAAGCACTAATTTGAGAAAGAAGGCCTCTATCTTTTTTATACTGAATTATTACAGCAAGAAGAAAACAATATTTCTTAGAAAAGGAGCTAAGGTTGATTGTTCTAAATGTCCTGAAATTGCTTTGTTCCAATTACAAACCAGGAAACTAAAGTGGACATTTCTGTAACATTTGAATGTAAATACAAATAGACAATCAGTTTTTATGCCACTACTTTCTGAAAACAAGATGAGAATTTGTCTCAGAAGGGGCTTGGTTTGGGTACCAGCATTCGTCAACTAATACTTAGCTAACAGAAACTACACACTGCAAATAATCCTAGAAATTGAGGCAAGATGAAATTTTTCACTCAAATAACTTTTTGACAGAAAAGAAAAAAAAAGAAAAACTTATCYTGTTTCAGGACAATCAAAATTTTACAGAGATTCCAGACACTAACTTTGGCTTGTTTACCTTTAATGAGGTAAAGTTAAAACAAATTGTCAAAAGAACATTTTAGGCAAAACATTATTTCTTTGTATTCTTTAGAAAAGAGAGTACATTACAAAAAGGTTTGGTGGTTTTTGTTTTTCACTTTGTAAGGAAACACAGCATCTGACTTCATCCTGATTAATTCAAACTGATATGAATCCTTTATTTTCTTTTGTTAACAAAACTCTTTGTTATTTGGCATAATATTAAACACATGAGAAATGAAGATACACTAATATTAACTTACACGAGCTTAAATTATTCTGTACACTTTTTTTGGCTTTACCTTAGCCAGAAAGTTTAACTCAAGCATCCAAAATCTTTCTCTTTTTCTGTGGGAATAAATAGATCATTCAGCACTCACACATACAAAAAAAAAAATGTTGTAAGCACACCATATTATCGTAACATAAAGCAAGAAATAATATAGGAGATATTTCTCTGTGTAAAACCTTTGGATCATACTATTCTTTCACTGTATTTATTTTATTTTCCTACTATAGAAGAGTTGGCTTTCTTAACAGCAACATTTTTTGGTATTCTATTTGGTATTTTATCTTTGCTTTGTTTTGCCTTGGTTGCTCTTTTTAATGAAGGGAGAGTGAGGTGAGCACAATCCAGCAGCCCTCAAGTGATAAGAAACATTCGCCTGCTCACTCAGACAGCACAGCTCCTTTAAGCACGCTCTGTAGAAACAGATCTCTAACAGCCTTGCAATTATCAATAATTTGAATCAAGTGACCAACACAAAGGTTAACCTGGAGTAAAAGCAAGCATGGCAACTAATTAATACGTCAAAGTAGCACTCTCTCTTCCAAAAGACTTAATGAAGCTTACGGAGGACACGACGTGTGTCTTTTGTTGTACRCCTGCCCGGGCAGCACGGTGCAGCCGAGTTAGGTTAAACTGCATGGTACCGACCAGCCCCGTGGCCAGCACCTGGCTGGCTGCCTGCCTGCGCCACTGTCCTCGCCTCAGCCCCGAGCTGCAAGCTGGTGCTCCCAGGCACCTYGGAACGGCAGGACGGTTAAGCCACACAACGGGCTCCTCACTTGTCAACGAAGGGCAAGGAYGCAGCATGAGTGAGAAGGTTTCTCCACTTAGATCTCATTAACAACAACGACCAAAATATAAATAACACCCCCCCCCAAGTTTCTGTGCGGCCGTTAGCATTTATGACAAGATGCTAATGACCCCCAAGTTGGCTATTACTGTACACTTTTTTACATTTTCTCCTCTCTAAAGTTCTCTTATTCACACCAAGCTGCCATCTGGAAAGAGCCGATACACAGTCCCATCTTGTGGCCTCAGAGAAATTATCCTTATTTTACTCTTTGGGAAATGAGTACACTGTAAAATAAAGAATTCTCTAGAAACTTTGAATTGCATAAAAGTATGCCCAAATATTTGGCCATAGCGAAACAAAAAAACAGGTGAAATATACATGTGATTTGAGAAGAATGATTTCATAGGTATGGCATTAGTCTTGTTTCTATGACCACATAAAAATCCTGTTAGCTTTAGCATCATTTATTTGAAGGCTGAATTATTTACTTATTTATTTATCTGTTAACTTCTTCAGGTATTACACTGAAAATCCTAGTTTTAAAATGGCTAGGAAAGAAAAACAGAACAAAACATGAAAAAGGAAAAGGAAAATTCGGCCCACAGAAAAGCTCTAAGCTACTGTCAGATTTTGCAGCATCACTCCTTACATGAAAAAAATAAGAACTAAACATCAATTASGATAGATCCAAAGAAACAAAAAAGCAAACCAAATCAAACACTGTCTATTCCTATTCAGCATGACAGCACTCACTTCTCACACTCAGAAAACACCATCAATTCTGATTAGTGGCATTTGATCACTTGCTGTTCTGTATTCATGGATGTGACACTATGAAACTGAAGGTGCCAGGCTTCCACCTGCAAATACGTGACTCAGGACAGCAATCATTCCTGACATCGTTTTCATGCCTTAATTGCCAGAAGCATCAATTGATCTTATTAATCATGACTTGAGAAATCAACATTTGCATGATTTTGTCCTATACCAAACACAAGAAAAATGTTCTCCAAGATCCAACTTTGGCAGTAGAGCAGCAGCAGAGCCTGCTAGGAACACCTGCATAAAGTATTACTCAACTCAGGAATACACCTATGTACAAGAATGCTCGAGGAATCAAAACTCTCAAACATTCCCTTTTACAACCTGGAATGAAGAACAGTAGAATCCAACTGTTATAAAATCAAAGWAATTGAAACAAAACAAATTTGAACTTCTCAAACCCCGAAACATGCTTTTGCTATAGCAACCTTGACAGAGAGWTTACTGAACAATTTCTGTGTATAYAGCACTGAACAGCAGAACACTAGAAAGGCTGGCAGCAATATTTGCTGCAGAAGGGACATGCATTTTCCTCAAGTATGTCTTCAAAGAACAGGCTTTCAGCCTTCTTTTTACAAGATATTTGCATACCATCCAAATGTAGCAGAAAGGCTAAGGTATCTAGAGAGATGTGACATTTTACTCATAAAATATACTCCTGATATACATCCTGTATGAACTCCATCAGGCACTGAGAGATTAAGAAACTGTCTACCAAAAGTGATTTCACACATCTTTCAGCTCAAGTCAGATCTGCATGCAAATTTGACACTTTTGGAATCACACAGATACCTAACACACTCTGCAGAACTTCGAGTTCATAAACCAACAGATAAGATCCAAGCATTCACACATTACCTCATCTGCAAAAAGCAGAAATAAAGTCATTCTAGTCTATTTTCTCCAGGAAACAAGGCTTATATAATCATGCCAACTAATTTTATTCTTCTCTCACCAATCCACACTGCCCCAATTAACTTTCTGGCCAATTGTTATCCCCCAATCAACTTCACTTAAATTTTAGAGGACTGAAGTTTCAAAAGATTTCTACAGGCCTTGTGGAASTCAGTGGAAAGGTAAAGGGGAGAAAACACAATCCCTCTTTCTAAGGGAAACATTACAGTGTGACCCAACAGCTGTTTGTGCRCACGTGTGCTAAACTCAACAGAAGAGAGCTGCCTCTTGCCCACTGCAGTTCAGGGGGCACTGAAGGAAGATGACAATTCTACAGTGATGAAGTTAGCGTACACGAGAATCAACTCCAAATTCTACAAGAGAATACGGATGGAGACTACAGTAATAGCCCCACTATGAAGGAGAAAAGTCATGGGACACTTGTGGGCAAGATGGGATTAAGATACAAATCTGGAAAAAATCAGAATGCCTTTATTCTACCAGTCATGCAGCAAGCTACTAATGTAATTGTCCAGATATAATTCAGTAACACTAACAAAATAATCTGAATTTCACTGTATTTTAAACCACTGCATATAAGAAGGTAAAGCTGAGTGAACAGGAGCAAACATTAGCATCTTTCAACAGATGGGAAAGTTTTCAAGGAACTAAAAAGGTGTATAARCTTCATGATTATAGACAGCTTTAACAACATTTAAGAGACCACAAYCTATTTTTAATTACCTTATTCCTTCCAGTTTGAAAAAAGAAATTCATCCAGTGCTCCAAGTATAATCTTTTTAAAATTACTGCACTAGCAGCTAATGCTTTTGCCCTACCAAAAAACACCACCCCTGCTCCATCTCCCATGATGGGAGTTGTCCTGGGACATTGAGATAAAGTACTTTTTGCCCTGCACGTCAAAGATTGAGACAACATAGAAAAGAAACAGCAGGATGATTCCAGAGCTGTGAACTCTTTACTGAAAAGCCTCTAACATCTTCCATTGAAAGCATCCCCACCAGATTCTCAAATAGAGAAGAATGCAGAAAATAAACATAATTTCCTTTCATTCTTCATCAAGCAACTGAAATGCCAATCAATTGTATGCTCTTTGAGACACGGAAATTTAGCTCTGCTCCACTGTGCTTACGCATTATGATCCAGCCTAATTAGGTGATTATACATTTTTTTCCCGAAAGACCTTTGTGTTCCAGGAGAGTGGGAAGTCGTGCTGAACAGTAAGATCTGGTCTGGATTCAGATTCTTCTGGAGACAGCCAGTTTACAAGGTAAGCAAAAGGAGTGGACCAAGTTCTGGCCACAGGTCAAGATGTCCTTGAATTTGACACAGTGGAAATCAAGTATCCACTTAGATACTTACTGTGTAGATAGGAGGCAGATGCATAGAGGTCAGGGCAGAAGGCAAGAGGCTGTTCAGCAGAGAGTCCAGGCTGCACTGCTGGTTACATCTTACTAGACTAAGGTTTGTGAGCTGGAAGCAGGAGCTCACCCACTATGGGGAGAGGCAGAATCCAGGATCAAGACAACAAAAAAGACTCTCAGCCTACTGACCATCATGGAGGCTTTCCTCGGGCATTCTTTTGGCATCCCATTTGGTAGCCTCAGGACCGTGATGAGTTTGCCTTTCAGTATCTTGGGCAGCTAAAAGCTTCTGATCTATAAAATGATCCACAYTAGCATCACAGTGCATTCTGCCTCATTGAATGTACAAATGGAATGGTGCTTATACACTGAGTTAAATATTAATATTCGGGCCCACACTTTTCTGTCCCTCCCGACTCCCCCTCCCCCCACTCTCCTCCCTCTTTTTAAGTTTCTGAACTGAAGAGTTAAGGACTCTGTGAACATACATTTATTCACAATATTTTCTTTCCTCAGTTGCCTCCCACACTGAATACTGAGCAACAGATCCAAAGACCACTAAGATTAAAGAACAAGCAAAACAAACAAAACCTCAGTGATTTTAGGGGATTTAGCCCCAAATAATCTGTAAGAAAAACATGAGATCAACTAAACGTATTATCACAACAGAACTTCTCCCAGGAATAGGAATTTTGTTTAGATATGCAAGGCCAAAAATTTCTTTCCGACATATCCATATTCTGCCCAAGGCAAACAGAAGGCACAAAAGCTCTGCAGCAGGCACTGTCTACACAGGCTTAAGTTCCTGGGAGAATGGTAGTATTCTAACCACCAGAAAAAAATCACTAGAAAAATCACTAATCACACACAGAGGACAGCTAGGAATTTCTTCTATTGCAGATTACATTGAGTTTAAGGTTCAATCAAATCCACAAAATGAGTGTCACTAAGAAACTCCCTTAAAAGGAAGCTCATGCAGCAATAGCTATCAAGCAGGAAAATCCAAATCTTTACTCTAACAGCCTTTCCTGAAATATCTATGGACAAAGGTGGAAAAACAGTTTATCTCCCAAAATGTCACCTCTTCTGTCAAATTCATAATTCACATTTTGTTCTGAAGAACCTTTGTTCACAGCCATGTTTGTTTCAGAGAACTTTARTCTCAAAAGCTGTAATTTCAAGGTGCAACCGCAAAAAGCCCCACAACTGCTACAGAAAAGAGACTGGCCAGGGTCACAGTTAAGTTACTGAGTCAGTGGCCTGAACACTACATTGTGCCCTCTTCTTGTTTTATTCAGTTTATTATGAACAAACGCAAAACTATCAAGATTTCTTTCGTTAGTGCAACATGATAAAAATGAGCTATCTTGGGTATACTAATTGAAAGGTGCTGTTTCCCCTCTTCATTAAACCTTTTCATTTAGAAAGCAAGACTCGCTCATTCACCTCTAAAACCATGTAAAGTCAATTACATAGATGAGAAACTGAGCACACAAACCAGAAGCAACAAACAACCCTGAGACTCCAGAAGCAAATACTGCATGAAGCAGAACAGAATCTTTTTGTTCCAAGTTTTACTTTTCCCCTGAGTAATGACATACAGCTGTAGTTTGCTTGTAGTATTGCTAAATGTTTATGCAAAATGTACCTGCAACCTATGTAAGCTAAGCAATGCACTCTGCTGCTGGAACATAAAACTTTTTCCTTTTCTGACTTGTTTGTTCAAAATTTTCTATCTTAATATTCCCTTCGGTTTCTTTACCCTGAATATTTGCACGTATAGTCTGCAGAACTCCTTCGTGTTTGCTGTGCTAGAATTCCTAGCTTTACTTTGATCATGGCACAGTGAGTAGTAGTTTCCTACCCTGGGCAAGTCAGCCTACTGAAACGAACAAACTGGTCCTAGTCTCAGAGACTTAAAAACAGAAATTCCACAGTTGCCAGAGTTATCTGCTTCTTATCAAGACCCACGTTTGGCACCAGATGAATTTGATTCATTCATCATTGTCAGTGTGCTCACACACTAATTATTTCAAATTGTTTCCTCAGGCAGAGGTCTAGGACAAATGCAAGCAAGCCAAAAATAGCAGTTATGAATAATTATGCATAATTTACCTCAAGGCCTGGGCCAGTCTATCATTAAAACTTTTTCTTGCCACCTGTGATTCAGGCTAATTGTTGACTTTAAATTAGTTCAACATTATTTTTTTTTAATACTGTGCCTACCTTTAGCTTTTCCCTTAGTAGATTTTTGATGCGTTAAACATTTCTAATAAAGTGCCAGTAAGG
>NW_028186289.1:228952-278361 GCF_003343005.1 Rhea americana
GCTCTGTTTCACAATGCACCAACAATTTTGCTCATAGGATAAACTTCAGAAACTTGGCTCTGTTTCACAATGCACCAACAATTTTGCTCATAGGATAAACTTCAGAAACTTGGTCAGCAAATGCAGCCTAACYAACTGTGCAAATTCTACCCCTCTGCAACTGAGGAACAAGGTTCTCGGCAAAGCACAAATCCTCTTCTACAACCTCAAAGTGACTGATGCTCTAAAACTAAAGCTGTTTCAGTTTCCCTAGCACTTACCCTTTAACATTTTTAACTCCTTACTGAGGAAAAAAACAAAATATTCTAACACTGGTGTTTCAAACGAAAAGTGAATTGACAAAGCACAATTAATTATACATCTTGTCCTGCAAATTCAGAAGTATATGTTTATAGCTAGCAAACTTACTAATTTCAATAGGATCCAGAGAAATGACTGATGCAGGTGTATAAAGCTTTGCAGGACCAAAACCATCTTTCATTTGTTGTATTGAATGTGCATTCTACAAGAGTGTGCTGGTTTAATGATCAAAATTACAAAATAAAAGTAGCTGAAAGAACCTTCCACTCTCAAGATTTCCTACCACAAGAAGAGACAGGTATTATACCAAAGTTGAAAAGTGCATATATTACAGTTAACTCCCAAAGATTACYCTAGTTGGCAACACAGCACAGAGGTTTCACTTTTAGAGACAACTACAATTATGAAGCAGTAGCCAAAAGCCACCAGTGCACAAATGATAAGTATTGTTTACTCAGGAAAAGCCATCTGTGAACTCCTCCACTSAGGTATGACCCCACAAATATCAAACCTCTCCAGGCAATAAATACTCCAACATTCAGCAATCAATATAAGACGTACAGGCACCAGTCCAACTAAGTTCTGAAGTTTTTTAAACTAAGCATACGTTTATGTACTTTCCTGATTCAAGACAGCAAAAAATATCAGAGTACAGACAAATAAGGAAAGCTTTAATTTCGAAAATATTATTGAAAAGAAACACTTCTAGAAAAACGTGTCTTCACTCATCTTCTGAATAGCTACTTAAAATCAATCAATCAATYACAAATGATTCCACTGAAATCTTTTTTCTTTTTTTTCCACTAGAGTATTACAGGATGGAGTTCACATGGCCTGAGCAACTCTAAAAYTAGTACACAACCTTGCATCACCAGCAAACAGTCAGCAGAAAACAAGCATACCAATGTGTTTTAAGCTGGAGCTGACCAAGCTTCCAGAACAGGAGAAGGAAAAAAAAAACTAAGTTTTCAGTGTAATTCCTTAAGTACCATATGCCTTGGTATCTCCAGCTGAGTTAGCTGTACTAGATGTCTGTGCGCTGCATTTCATTTTGCATTAGGGCATCTCCTGCTGAAGTGACCAAACCATGCATTTCTAACTCTTATTTAAATGAAAGTGAGAAATGGTAGGGGGTGCAAAAGGAGAGCTACAGAAGACAGAAAAATGTAAATTCTCTTCCTCTATAGGGTATAGTGGTAGTTGCCATGACATCAAAATTGTATTATCTAGTTGATACAACCTGTTCAAAATTTCAGGTTTAAACTGATTATGATACAGATTCTGTATCAGAAAATATATAAAAAAAATTTACTTAAACATCCTGTCATCTTGTATTGCATAGCCTACGTCCTAGGATGATCTGGGAATTTAACATCACCAACTTCCCATTGCTCAGAGAGATGATGCCAATGACCAATCTCTATTCTGTGTCTATTGTAATTGTGGCCGCTGACCTTGCGCTGCTGAAGCTTGCTACATAACAAAGCGCTTGTGTTTGCTACGAAGTGCTTTACCATTTAGACATCTCCATCCAGTAGGTACCTCCRGGTCCTTCTAGGTTAAATACATGCAATCATGGAAGACTAAATTTTGAGATCCAAGTGGCCTTTTCCAATTTTATGTTCCATAAAAAGCAAGCAAAGGCATTACCTCATCTTTTGCCTGCACCTAACCAACATGTATGCATCTTTAATATGATAGATTATTAAAYGCTCCTCAAAGCAGATGAATTTTTACTATGAAAAATTTTCGAAACYTTTGTCATGGGTTAAGTTTTTAGAATTAGAACCAATAGAGAATATGAATAGCATTAATCAGAATTTTTCTTTCCTACTACCACACATGAAATTTACAATTGCTATATAAACACAGAAACTAGAATCTAAATTATGTATACAACAGAAAAATGAACATAAATTTTCACAGTTGTGGAATGTAATTTGGAAAAATCTGCAYGCTTATCACTGAATTAATTTTTTAAAAAAGCTATCTAGATGGTATATTTTCTTTTGTTTTACCATATCTTGATTTTAGGTTAGCAAAATACAAAAAATTTCATTTSAAAATACAACAAATTTTATCAAATGAAAGCACTTCAATTTCAAGTGGAAAACTGAAACTGATTAGAAAAATGTCAGATCAAGATTTAAATATATGGAGCCACATCTTAAGAATTGCAGGGTTAATATTTTAATGTGTATTAATTTAAAATGTTTATGAAAAWCATAATGCAACTTCTGTCATGCAACTTCTTACTGTGCTCAGATTCAAGTAGGTTTAAGTCATYGAAAATCAAGTTCTCAAAAAGTAAACTAGAAGGATTCTTATGGATGTTTCTCCCCTGCACAAGAAGTATTTCCTTTATGATATCAAAATATAAAACAGGTATTTTGCCTTCAAAGTGATAAATAGTTCCTACCATTGGTGCTCGAGCTTTTCTAACACAATGCATCTCCTCTCTTCTACTACTTCRTATTTATAATGGATCACCGTTCAGTTTTACTTGAGCTTTCTGCATGAATCTGATATAAGCAATTAATCCATCACTGGTATATTCCAAACTAATAATGAAACTATTACTCTCAGACAGAATTATTATTTTCCAAATACTTCACATGTGATTCACTGGATTCACTCAGGCAGTCCCATTGCAACCACTATTAATTCACACATTCCCTTTACCACAAATAGTCACCTTTACCTTCTTTTCTTTGCTCACTGACACTTGTAAAGGATGAAACATCCTTCAGTTTCTTTCAAATGATACCTATCAATTCAAAACCAGGAGACTGACCAGTGAATTTGCTTTTTCATATTCACAATACAAAGGGATTAACAATGGGAGAAAAAACAAAGAGAAAACAGAAACTGGAGAGAATGATGCAAGAAATAAGAGTTAGACAGTAAGTATTTGTGCTGAACAGAGCAAAACCAAAATGGTCACGCAACTACAGTCATTTAAAGATCAAACAAACACAAAAGGAATTATTATTTCACATGATTCACCAGAGTAAAATTCAAAAAACACTTGTTTAAAAAAATYCCATTAAGAAATAGGAGGCTGATTATTAGCAAATAATTCATAACAGTGAGAGATAAAGTAGACTACAAAAACATCTCCTAGAGGAAATCCCTTTAGTTGAGATTTTAAAATTATGCTGAACAAAATATTAAAACGCATACTTTAGGAATATAATCTGCTCATCTAGCAGACAGAAAGACATCCTTTTACACTTCTTACTTTCCCAGGTCAAATGAATTTATTTTTTGTGTGTGTGATAGTTGGTTAAAAGGTCTGGAATGAGGAGGGGGGTGGGAGAGAAAAACAAGCATTAAAACTATCTGCATCCCTTCAAAGAACAGAAACTAGGCTGAATTAGAGGTTTGAATAGGCAGCCTACTCCAGGATATAAACAAAATAAAGAAGGAAAGCACAATCTCTTTTCTTACAGTTATATACCATGAGTTTCTGCTCCCRTAAGAAAAGCTACAGTAGAGCTCCTCCTGACCACCGCTCTAAGAGGCCCATCACCTGGTCTCCAAGCAGCCCAGCACAGCAAGTTTTAAACAAAAAGGTAGACTACTGAAAATCCAGATCCTAATAAAAACATCACTAATCCTAGATAAATCATTGCAGTCGCTCTAGGAATAATGAGACACAAGTGTGARGGACCAGTTGTTTGGGGAATATTTTTTAGGCTTGCTTGTGTTTTCCCATGGGGAGGTGAGAAGGGGTCTTCAAGGCCAAAATACCCAATTATGGCCTCCGCTATTTTAAATATTTTCTATACTCTATAAATCAGATAACAGAAGAGAGATGCAAAGTCAAAAGCATATTCTACATTGTTACTTACTTTCTACTGTAGTGTTGAGATGCCACTCTGCTGTCTCAAGTACTAATTATTCTATCACGTTTTCAGAAACAGCTGAGTAAAACACCTCGCTGTTGATCCAAGCCTAAAAATTCACAGTACACTAGTCCCACAAGGTCTCGTACCACTCTTGTGGGGCAAAAACTGCCCTGTAATGCATAGCGTTTCTTGCTCTTCTGTACTTAGCAACCATTTCTAGTCGCAACACTCTGAATACCCCAAGTGCAAGGCAGAAAAAAGGCAATGAGTCTTTTTACTGATCTTTAAAAAATTCTTCTCTTTCTGACCCAACTGTTCCATTTCAATCTAATGCTGCACCTTCTAGCACCCTTGGTCCTCATTTTTAGTACTAGAGTAACCTATAGACATTTTATCCTTGTTTTATTACATTTAGATACTGTTTAGGCATTAATGCAATCTTACCACAAGAGATATTAATACAATAAATTATAGTATGAACTCTGCTGTAATATCATGCTTAAACAACATCAAGTGTGTTTATTTTGTTGAAATTTACTGAAAGTCAGTTTTTTCAACTATAGGGGCACTGATACTACTGCATCTTTTTTAGCCCATATAGCTCAATTTTTTTTTCTACACAATGCTGCTCTAAAGAAGTTTTATTTCATGTTCCTCAACGCTACACCCTCAAATTATTTGTCATAAAACAACTGGCTTGCGTAAAGCAATATTTATAGGAAAAGAAAAAATCCTGTTCATTTCATTTACACAAGCAGGCCAAACAACAGGACAATGAAGTACCTGGTACTTATGACAAACTCTGGAAAAAATTCAGAGATGATGCAAACTGTGGCGCCAGTTATACATAGTTAAATGCATGTAATTTAGATTGGAGAAGTGTTGCTGACATTAATAAACAAAAACAAAGTTGCAAAAAGAAAGAAGTGTTGTTTTATGTCATTATCTTAAAATAGCCTGCTATTCAGTTTTCCAGAGAAAACTGAAAAGCTCTTCATTCTTGTTTCTGCATTGTACTGTGGCCTCTATTTACAATGATTACAGACARAAGTATCTTAAAAAATGCCTTAGGAGATGACTAAGTAAGTTTATCTCAGCATTCAAGATCATTGTACAGTAAATACAGAGAAGAAGAGAATACTGGATAGACTGACAAAACCCCTTCTGTGATTACAGTACAAAATTTGTCAGTTTGACATTCAATTGCTTTCATTTTTTTCTTATTTGCATATTACTTTTGAAATAATTTTCCATTTTCATTTTTCTACATCCATGTTTCAGGTCCTGACTACAGTAAATTACTTTTTTTCAGAGCATATAATTTCTTCTATCATATCACATCTGCTATCATATCACATTGCAGTACTCTMCTGTTGTATATTGATCATCAACTCAGACTACTTATTTTTGAAGTAAGAAAAATTGTAACAGTTATGGATTTGACTGAAATACAATGTTAATAATTTTGATTTTGCAAAAACATTCTACAGAGTTGCATGCTCTTTCTTTATATTTTATTAACAACTGGATGACACAAATTCAAAATGGTAAAAAACTTTTTTATTGTAATCTCAGAAGAAATTCCAAGACATAAAAGACAGTATCAAAGATGTTCCTTTCTTCTGTTTTTATCTGATATATGATRCAGTTACTTGACCATGAAAGGACATGTATAACCATTTTAAGTCAAACACATTTAATTAAAATGCTAAAGCACAAAAATGCAATGTCTGTCATTGTGACAGCTGATAAACACAGTGCCATTCACATGCATGCATATATATATATTCACACAGTTTTGAGCGCATATAGATCTTATCGCAAATAAAAAATAAAATTAGGTATGCTTTTGTTGAGGATCCTAAAATGTTGCATAAYAATACTTGTAAGCTTGTAGTTTTAAAGTGATCCCCCCCCATCCTCCAAAATCTTTAAATTTTGCTACTTTTTTCAGCTTTTTGAAGGGAAAATTCCACCAAACCGAAACACTTTTATTTGCTGAACTGATACTCTGTTCTAGGTCTCTTCCAGGTAAGTCTATGCCTACTGAACCATTGTAATGTCTTCTGAATTATTTAACTTATTTTTCATAACTCCAGCTTCCAGGCACTACAATACACTACAGATARTGCATGAGAAAAACATAAAAATAAATTTAAAGAAAATCACACTTTATCACAAAATCCCAAATACATGGATTTTTGCTGCCAGATACTTTTCACAGATCCTTGGGGAGGCCTAAGCTCACACAAGAAATTTCTGCAACTGTCCAATACCCTACTAAATGATTGCTGAATKATGCTAGTGAGGTTGCCCTGAAAATGGTTTATCACTTAATTTTAAACAATAAAATTGCCTACCTGGAGCTCTTTATTTTTACTCAATCTATTATTTACATACAATCATAGAATCRGTAAGGTTGGAAGGGACCTTTGGAGATGTGTCAAACCACATTAACAGAAGATTACAAAACTTCTGTTCAARTGAGATTATAGAAAATCTGAAAATCAAACACAGGGAATAAAGCAACAATGGTCACAGAAGTTTTAAGTCTCTATGTATCAAGAATCTTTTTGAGGTATGTTTAATGTATAATGGTATTATAGTAAAATATCACTCCTCAAAGTTTGAGGACTSATAAAAATTCCATAGTTCAGTACTTTTAATTCTTATGCCATTTTGTTTAACTCCTATTTTAAACTGTAACAACTGTCACAAATCACCATCAGGGGAGCGAGGTAATTTCTCCTTAAAAAATACTTTTATAGAAATGCACCTTCCTACTCCCTCAAGAAAAAAAAAAAGATTTCTTTTTATGCAAATTTTTGTGCCAGCCTCTGGCTGGCACTTTGGTTCTCTTTTGCAAAGAAAACACACTAATGAGACACACAGCAGCTATGCAATAAACAAATTCTCCCTTTTTGTTATTCATAGCTAAATAGCACAGACTAATTTCATTTCAGAAAACTGGAATAGTTCATGTTAACCAATTGTGTGCCTGTGTCTTTTATCCATCTTAGATTTAGTGGTTTTCTAGGAAGAAAAGGGCTTTATTGACAATACTCTAAAATAAGCATGTATTCTTTTACTTAGGGGAAAGAATGGAGTTGGTTAGAAAAAAAAACTAGGCAAAATCTAGTATTGGTCTTATTCGAGTATTACTACGAGTAAGAGCTGTTCCTCTGAAATTAGTATAATAACATTGTAGTAAAAGGTAGCATTACTGGGATGAGATTTGTACCCAAAGAATTTCCTATTAATATTTAAATCAACAGACCCCCTTCCACCCAAATCACTAAAGCATATGCACACACACACATGCACTTTCAAAACCCTTCATACACTATGATTACAGCAGCTATTGAAATTATGCTGCAGCCCTGGAAAAGCTCATTCCAAACTGCCTCAGTCACAGGCAGGAAGACAATGCCGAGAGGTGACAGAATGAACAGACAGAGTAAAATCGTGAGATCCTTTTACCAACCTTTACCAAGACCAGGCCCTAAATAAGAACTTTTCTGCAGTATATTGAATTGATTCAGATGAGAGCTGTTAATGTCATATGTCACTACAAGTTATTAGTGTACAAGAGCAACAGCTACCTCCCTTCTCTCCAGAAATACCAATTTTACTACATCTTTCTACTTGAAATTAGGATTTGACCAAGCTCATGATGCAGCAAATCACTCTGTCTCTTAAAACCGAGTTGCCATGATCAGAAGTATTACTCATTTAAACTTGACAAATCTGACTTTCTCACCATGCGTATCTGACTTTTCCAGATAGATGGAGGTTATATCTAATGAAAAAAATGCCACTAAGCTGAACAGCATATTCATATCTAAATGCTGCCTGTCCTAGCTGTTGTGCTTATTCAGCAACTTAAATTCTAAAAGTTACAGAATAAAACATTTATGTGGCTTGATGCCTTTTTAAAGAAGCTACTTGAAACTGTTCAAAGCTGTAGAATGAATAGACTTAGAGGAAACAGACTAGTGAATATAAGAACAGTAAATTGGTCAAAGGCACAAGGCAGAAGCATTTATCACCTAGGTTTTAACTCTGCACGCATGGTGAGACTTCTACACATATAATCACCAAGTAAGTGAGTCTTATTTTATTATATAGACTTCTAAAGGAAGGCATTTTACAACAACTTATTCTCACAAACGTAAATTTGATATGGAAAATAGTGCAGGACAAGTCATCTATAATGCCACTGAAGCCAAACAGGTTGTTCAAAACAGTATGGAGAACAAGGTCTCTTCTCTTGCCCTATTAAGAAATAAAAATGTAGGCCATTCCTTATCATTATTCTACTTCCTGTACTTCGAGAGATGAGAAAGCAGCCAAACTTCAGAAGATGGCTATCACATTGTACATTGTCAATACATTACACTACAAGATCAATGACTATTAAATTAATTTCACAGTCACTCTAGTACTATAAATCATAAAGAACTTGATATTGATACAGTGATCTGGTCTACAGCCTTTGTTTCAATTAATCTGAATTCTTTTAATACTTTCCCTTAGAATGGTAAGATGCTTTCTATTTTTTAATTTCCAGTAAAATAAAATCTAGTTTCTAAGACCTGACAGTGTTTCCCTCAGTTCACGTTCATTACGTTTGGCTAGTCAGGTATATCAGTATGCAGCTTAGCAATGCAGATTCAAGTGTAATAAAAATTAGTTTATGAAAAAGGATGCATACTCTTTTAGGAGATTCTTTTTAAAATCAGCCTGCATACACTCTAGAAAATATATATCATGGAAATGGCATGATGAAAAGACAAGGTTTGTACTGCAGACTTGAATGATTAAAAATTCTTGATTGTGAGATGCTTTTGTATTTAATACCATGTGATTCAGATCATATTTCCAACTGAATATCATATGCTGTAACTATCCACTAGCTGCCTTCAGAGTTGTGGAGTTTGGGGGGGGGGGGGAAGAAAGGGAAGGGTAAATCACTGATAACAACTCCTATTCCAACAGGATTGCCTAATTGGAAAGCAGAGCTAACATCATGGCATATGGCATCACACATCAAAACATTAGTTCTCTAGTAGCAAATGCTTCATAACATAGACTTTGTCAAGAAAATGGTTCCAAAATTCTTTCTCAGTAATGAACTGATTCATCAAATTACCGAAGCAAGTATTATCATCTCCCTAACACTTACCTGTATTTCCAGAGTTGGAAATAGTACTTAAAGCTTCCTTTTGCCAACTCAGAGCAGATGTCAGGGCTTTTTGCACTGGCTGCCAGTCAAGGGAATCAGCAAAATAGAGAACAGCTTTTTTTTATGTCACACTCATACTACTTCTACAACAGGGGTGGTTAAAAACAGCACAAGAATTCTTCTGCCAGGGACCACTGTCAAAACACAAATGAGAGGCAAAAAGAACACTGTTCTTAGAAGAAATTCACAATTTCTGAGAAGTGCTGGCATTTGAGACTCCTGATGGACTTCAACTGTGATACCTGCTGGTGGTCCCACCCACAATACAAAGACTGACCCTTTTCAACAGCTGAGAGAAATCTTTCACAGGCTTAACACATCAGAACCAAACACAGAAGAAACTAAACAACAACATGTACGAAAACACACCTCCCCCATGAAATTGGGCTTCCAGTGCTTCAATGTAAAGTCCTAAATTGGCAAACTGTATTCACAGAAAACTTGGTAGGTGAAGAGCCTCTTACAGGCCAATGCACTGATTGCTTCAGAAGTTCAAGAACAGAAATGTCACCTCCATTTCTGTTCCAGGAGACTAGGAAGAGCAAAGCAGAACGAGGGAAGGAGGGGAAAAAAAGAGAGAACTGATGACTCCACGATGCAGTCAATTTTATTGAAGTTATAATCCTAAAAAAAACCCCAAAACTTAAGAGCCAAATAATGCRTGTGTGTGTGTACTGTACAGATATCTGAAAAGAAGAATCGTGCAGAGAAGGAAGTTCCACATCACCCAAACATTAACATCTGTTTTTGCAAAGTCCCTAGAAAGGCAGCCTGCATGTCATTAAACAGCTCACACTGCTTTCCCTGGTTTCTCAGTTCACACTCTCCCCCATCTTGATTATTGTTTCCTATACATATATGGAGTTTGAAGTCTAGTCCTTTGCCTTTGCTCCCAGCATCTTATCCTACTTCAACTTGCAAGTTGTGCTGAGGGAGTAAGAACATTTCTCAGAAAAAAGCTGCTGGAAATTTTTGTGTGCCCTTTAGAATGGTAAGATGCTTTCTGGTTTTTAATTTCCAGTGTAGAAGATGACTTAAAATCATCATGTGCATAAAAGTTAAAAACTTAATAAGGAAAGTGAAACATGCATAAAGAGACAAACCCCTGCATCCAGAAGAATGGGAGCTGACATTTAAAGACTTAAATCAGATTTAGCCTCACATTCACTAAGCTCCATGTCCTGCTGCTAAGTTCTGAATTCATCTTCGTAACACTAGATTTTAGGAACACCCATAAAGAGGGATGCATAGCTATTTTTGAGAGTCAGAAGACTCTATCATGGGGAAAAAGGAAACACATGATATGTGGTATCGTCTGTGTTAATAAAATGTTTTATGTTCATTCCTCTTCCATCCACAGAAGAGCCTCCCAATCCACAAAACTAGAAACCTAAAAACTGTTGGAAGAATGCCAAAATAGCCACTTTCTATAATCAACAGGACTCAGTCAAAACTTGGATGCACAGACAGGTAAATGACTGGATGTAATACATGTTATATTGCATAATATGTTATACATTATGGTCTGACATCCAGTCCTATTACAACTGTGATCTTACCACCCTACTGCCTCTGTCAGAGTCAATTTGGGTAAAATTTTAATTCAGGAATTCAGGAAGCTTAATTAACTACTTGCTTTAAGGATTTTTCCCTTCAGCATTCCAGAAACAATCTAAAACTATGTATCTGTGAAACTGTGACCAAAGCATCTGGAAATTAATTCACTGAACAAACTCATTATACACCAAAACTGTCGGAATTTATTTATATTTATACAAAGAAGGCTGCATATAGAATTAACTGCATGTAACTTTGCACATCAAGCATTTGCATTTTCAACTACTTATCAGGCCAAAGGGTCAGTGTATCATGTCTATAAAGTTGTCTGCACTGGTGTGATCTTGAGAGAAAAAAAGAGCACTGAGAGCTTCTACTAAATTCATAAAAATACAGAAAAATAACTCTTACAGGTTTGATTTATATTGTAATACTTTTGATCAGGATTCTGTATTCATTCTATCCAAATGTTTGCTAAATCTTGGAAAGGAGTAATTAACAAAAAAATACAGAGTAAATTCACTAGCATGAAAAACAGGTTTAATGGAACAGGTTATCTGATAGTTTCCATTATTTGAGAAATGTAGTTTACATAAAGGCTTGTAGATGCAGAACAAAGTAAAATGTTCATAAAACTGCTGCTAAACTTTTAAAAGTATAATGTTTTAAAGCTAAAAAAAAAAGCTAAAAAGATTTATTTTACCAACTTCATCCTATTTTATGTGGACCTTACAACTGCAGCTAAAACTTTAGGCAGGCATTACTCAACAGGATTCAGCTACTGCTGTGCTCCTTTCAGTCTCCCACCTATACCCCCAACTCTCCATTCTCATCCCACAATTAGTTTGCAGGTTCGGCAGAAGGACTAAGCAACTAGCCAGAGAGCAACACCACAATGATGCAACATATCCACAGCTTGTGACAGAATTACAGAAGGCTGGTACAGTAGGAGACACTGCTCTGAGACCAACTCATCTTTCATTCTTCACCTTTCTGGAGCCCCCAGAAGCATGGACAACCCTTTAGAAGGGCAGAGAAAGAAAGGACCACGTTGCCCTATAGACTGCAAGGCATGAAGTAAATATGGATTCTCTTCTCCTAGTGTAAYCAGCAACAGGAAAAAACTTATTTCATCTTAAACTGTATGTTTTTTTGTTGGCTTACAGCTTGCTCATACATAGCTATGTATTTTAAAGTATGATTTCCTAAGAAAAAGACAAATGTTCTTTATTTTCTCCAATTTGAACCTTGGCTTTTCATAGAATCATACAATCAGTAAGGTTGGAAGGGTCCTCTGGAGATCATCTAGTCCAACCTCCCTGCTCAAGCAGGGTCACCTAGCACATGTTAGACAGGGTTGCATCCAGGCGGGCTTTGAATCTCCCCCAAGAAGGAGACTCCACAAGCTCTCTGGACAACCTGTTCCAGTGCTCTGTCACTCTCACAGGGAAGAAATTCCTCCTCCCGTTCAGGCAGAACTTCCTGTGCTTCAGTTTGTGCCCATTGCCTCTTGTCCTGTCACATGGGACAACAAAAAAGAGTTTGTCCCCATCCCCTTGACACCCTCCCTTCAGGTACTTATACACATTGATTGTTCTGAACTATAGTGTTTTAGATGGGGGACAACACTATCCCTTTCTTCTTTCTCTTTGGGTATATTTTCCATTCTCTTTTCCCTTCCATCCTTCATTTTTCTTCCCCCCTCACCCCTTCCTGAATTTCCTCTCTTTGGCTGCCCCTCCTTAATTCTCTTTCCTCCTGTGAAATGCTGTAGATGTATCTCCCATTGGTGTCCGCTGTTTTGCTCCATACTATTCTCGCTTCTTTCAGAGCACAAAATGTAGAAGGTCACCAAAACAAGCTGTCTAACACTGCAAGAGTCCTTCAGTCAGTTAAACCCTCCATGATCTTTCTCACATTATTCTTGGTTTATACCGTTCTAGAGATTTCTGGACACTGAAGTAAACCTTTAATCTAATTTTGGTTTTATGCAAATCCAATATTTCTTAAATTACTCTGTGTTATTCAGATGCTTCACTAATACTTTTTAATGTCCTATTCCCTCTCAAATAATACAATGTCTTTATAATTTATTTTGACTTTTGACACACTTACTTTATTATCTTTTTAATATTGTCATTAACCATACCATAACCTTTCCAGTCTCCCATTTTACTATAAATATATATATATATATAGAGAGAGAGAGAGTGTGTACTACCTATCACTGATTGCTTGTTGCTCTTGTGTATTCATCCTGTTCTCGCAACAAAGGCATTTACAGCTATTTTCAATCAATTATTTTTCTTCACTTTTTTCTCCTGTCTTTTCTGTCCTTTTCAGCCATGACTTTATACCAGACTGTCACTCACAAAATGTGCTGCTGAAATGTAACAATTTGTATTTATTTCAGTTCATCTCATTTAAAAAACATTACTCATTTAGGATAAAAGTGAAAAAGGAAGACATTATAACGAGAGATTTCTCTTTGTTATGTTCAGTGCAGAAACATTACTTGCATGAAGCTATACTCTCCTCTTTGTTACAATATAAATCCAACATAACTCTTACGAACTGAAATCAGTTCACAGGTAGGTTAACAAGAACTTTAATATATACTACACAGCCTAGCGCTCTCTCCAGTCTTCATTTTGTCCAGTGATACACTTGCTATGATTAAAGTGGTTCTGTCTTCTGATACAAAGTAAGTTCAGGACATTAATCTGGGCAGTTGTTCTAGACATTCTTTTCCTTATTCCTCTTCCTTTTTTTAAATATAACTTTTCAACTCTTATAGATAGTTAATTCCCATTTAAATGCATTTAACAATATCTGCTGCCATAACGGCTCTGATGTTCCTTGCTGGCCGCAGAGCAGAGACCACTTAACATCATCTCATCATCTGAAAGATTCACGATGGAAAGTTTTCACTCTTACTCATTAAGCCTCTGTTGGACATGTCCCACCTCCATCTCCAATACTTTACTCTTGGATCACTTTCTTCTGTATGTTTAATAGTGGATATTGCTGAGATTGTTGTTCTAGCAGAATTTCAAATACTATTAGTACAATGGGAGGTCCTGCAATATTCAATGCAGTTTTCACTAGGATGCAAAAATCACTTTGAATGGAAAAGATGGTAAGCATGTAGATAGCTAAAGCGCTTTTCTTAAACAGTCACATGCTTAATGTTTTCAAAACGACTGTAATTACTAGGAATATAAACAGTGATTTTAAAAGATACATGGGCTTCCAAGTTTTTTTTTTTCAATTCCATCAAAGTATTACAGTTTTAAACATGGAGATGTACATCCTGTATGAGGTTATACATATCACTATTGCACTTTAGATAGCACACCTCAGAAACCCCAAATGAAAGCAAGTYTGCTAGAAGTAATTCGTATGTCATAATTAAGGAAGTGGTTTGTACAGATTTTTATCTCATGCTTGTCTGACTTTATGTTTAGGGATGCCAAGCTTTATCCAAAGGCTTTCCCCAAGTTGGACTTTTATAAAGGCTCCACTCCATTGTAGATATTCCAACGGTTAATGAAGTGTACTTCAGCATGAGTAGGGCTATTCAATGGAAACCTAATTAATTCAATTATCTTTTTTACTTGAAACACGTAGGAACTCAGTATCTTTGAGACCTATATCTCTCCATCAAATTTGGCCACAGTCTTCAAAAGTAAATGAAATTCCTCCAGAATACACAATTTTGAGAACAAATACAGTTAATTTTCCATAGTCCATATCACAGTATTGGAGAAAAACTTCTACACTACTCCCACCCTACCAACTGTAGTCAGTAAATTCCAAAACAATTGGTATAATCTGGCCACGTGTGACAAGAAAAGAGGCAACAGAGTAGGGACAAAGCCTCCACTGGCATGAAACACAGGTAGGAAGACAGTTCCATTTTTAAAGCTTCCTGTAATAGCTGAAGAGGAAAATCTAGTAGTAAAAAGATACACTGAACAGAATGCTATCACTTACAGTTGGTGCTTTTCTCCCACCTTCTCTCTCTCTCTCTCTCTTTTTTTTTTTTTTTTGTAATAAATATAAGGAACAGAAATTATAAACAGGTTGTTTCCTGTCTGTTTCCTAGGTCTTTCTTGGCTGCGTAACTTTTACTGAATTTGACCATGCAAAGAAAAGTAAACAGATATGTAAGATTTTAATTCAAAATCCCTGTTTTACAGAAGAATGCAAAAGGAAGGTCTGAATCTGTATATTTAAATCAGTTTGTCTAAACAAGGTACAACCAGATGGAAAAAAGCCAATGCCCTAGTTACTGAATGAACCTGATTTCTACACAAAACACACTGCAAAGCAGCCATGCAAAAACTTGTTTACATTCAGTCACAGCAGTGCTTTTAACTCAACTAGTGAACTAAGCTAAACAAACATTTGACCAGTGTTTGTAAATACCTCTAACATGCACCAGTTAAGATCGATATGGTTTAAACATGYCAGAAACAGTTAAATATACATTTTATATGCAACATAAAACGAGATGGCAGACATAATCCTACAGTTTTGTGCATCAGTCATTGCAAAGAGTCCAAGAACACATTTTTAGCTCAGATACTTCCTTACCCACTGCTAAATTCTTTTGGTTTTTAAAAGGACATAAATACCAACAGATTGTATACTGTTACCGCTTTTGTTTCACCTTACACTTTCACCTTCTATATGCAGTCCTTTCAATATTCAGTTAAAACACAATTCTCAGTCATATAAAACTATTTTGCGTTCAGCCCTCGAAGTTGCCACATTTCAGCCTACATAACAAATTGCAGGCCTTTCATTTTGCATCTCTAGTAATAAATGGCTTAACCAAATATATGCTAACTCTATGAGCTCAGTACTGCCCTCACCTTATAAATCAAGCCATTACTCTAGCATGCCCTCATAACTGTATTTTCAAGATCTAGTATGTCACACAGCTATTAATACTTTCGTAAAAGCCTAAGAACACCAACACTCCATTCTTACTTCCTATTTCCAAAGTCATCTCTATTCTCTCAGTTTCTGCTGCCATTTTATTTATCCACTTTATAATAAATGCTCAAACTTTTCAGGAACTGGGAAGAGAATTAGCCCACATTCTGCCCTCTGCATGAGGCAGACAATACAGTATCTTCCCTTAAAATGGTATGTAAGTTAAAGGTTTGACAACATTGAATTTCAGTAACTTATTTATTGAAAGGTCTGGGAACTACTACCCAATTATCCAGTCCAACCCTCTGTGCTTTAACAGTCATTATCCTATTCAGTCACATGGGTACCTTGGAGATAACTCCTGTTCCCAATCTACAAAGCAAAATCATGCAGGATTTAAATGGTCCTGGCAAAACTGGTCATTTAGCAGCAGGCAAACTTCCACTTGCGCTGCACATTCATTTTGTGCACTGACTACTTCACCACCTTGCCTGTTCTTCAGCCACACAATACTCTTCTACCGATTCTTTTGATGTTCACCCCTCTGGATGTAGTGTTCATTGTAATGTTCTAATCTGAAAATCATTCACTTCCTAATATAATAATAATAATAATAATAATAATTCCTAATAATAATGCTGTTGAATTACCATGCCAGCAGGAGGGGCACAGCCCAGCTTCTTCTCTAAACATTCCTTCAGGCTAAAGCACTTCTACGTAAGTGCTTTACAGTTCAAACATTTATTACAGCATTTCAGAGTAAAATCAAATTAACATCAGAGATACACTACATTTTATTAATAAGTGTCATAAAAATATTAGCTTAAGTTGAACAAGTAACACAAGGGTATCAGGAAATATAAATGCTTGAGTTCCAGTAGCAATGTTTGCTTTGCCAGGCTACATATCCCATAAGTTTGATGGAATTCACTGCACATTAATGTATCAAACTACATAGTCAGGAAGCAAATTAACTTCTGAAGTTCTGGCTGTCATTTTGAGTTTGCATTAACGTAAGCGAACAGTGGAAAAGTAAGAATCCTGTTTGTTTGAACTTCCAGAAAGTATTTGCACAGAGGTTCAAGAAGGCAGTTTTGAAGAGATGACAGCTACAAAAACCACTGAATTGATTTTTAGAACATGAAGGATGGAGYAGGAGTTGGAGGGAGGCTGGGTTCTGCCTTTCCTCCGCAGTATGAAGGTTCTTGTGGCATCTTTATTCCTTACTGTCCCACAGAAAAAGAAGCTCCAATTCTTTCAGACAGAAGGCAGCAGGAATAGCTCCACAAGCAGTTTAAACCAGGGTTGCTTTCTACAGATTTCAACCCAGATTCTTCATCTGCCTTCAAACCCACCACCTCTCTCCAAAGCCTGCTTCTACTATTTAAAGACATTCTATACTCTGCTCTCATCTTCACCTCAGCTGCCTCCATTGCTTCCTGATCCCTGTTTTGTTCCCTATTCACCTGCAGAAAATGTTTGTCTTAAGGGGAGGGGGAGCCACTGAAATCAAACAGGAATTGTTCTTAAAAAAAAAATCCTATCACTAAGTTTTATTTAAAAAACCTCTCCTCTTCAAGCAGAAAACATGAGTTTAAGATTTCTGCCTATCATGGAAAAAGCTCTTAAGACTGGCAGAGAAAAAGCCTAGAAAACTTTCAGATTCTAGACAAGCATGTCTCCCACTATGAGAGTTTTGGGGAAACAAGTTCTATTTTCAGGAGCTGTGGAGAAGTAGGCCATACCATGCAGTTCCCGTCTCTTTGCACAAAACCATAAATTTTCCAGAACCCAAATCTTCACTTGTCAAGTCTCTGGGTGCTAAAGGGTATATAAAATGAAAACTAATGTTGCTTGGGAACTGTTTCTAGTCTGAAATATCTAATCAATTATATAGACAAAGCACCCAGAGTCCTACTTCATCCTCTTCTTGGATCTTTGCTACCATTCTAGTAAGGGGCTTCTGTATGTTCATCTCTTCCAGTTAAGGAAGCTACTGTGGCAATGTGGATAGCACTGTAACTAATAAGATTGCTAACAAGCAAGACAGGGCACAAAAGCACATAATGTGAGGAAGTAGGGCTTGTTTAGTCTGGCAAAGAGGAAGCTAAGGAGAGCTCCAATAGCAGACTACAACGACTTAAAAGGGTTTTAAAAAGGCAACATGGCCAAATTTTCCCAGTAGTASAAGATGGTATAAGAAGAAACAACATCCACAAACTATGTCTTGAGAGGTTCAGATTAGACATCAGGAAGAATTCGGTCCACTAGGAAGACTGTGCAGCATTGAAACAGGCTGTCAATAAAGCCTATCGTATCTTCATCCTTGGAGGCTTCCTAGACAGAAAGCCTCAGCTACAGAAAGCCATGATTGACCTGACCTAACATTAGCAGTAATCCTGCTTAGAGCAGATTGGATGGACTACGATGACCTCCAGGCAACTATTCCAAAAAACTTTTCAGTGAGTTTTCTGATGATCTACATCTCTGAAACCAAGACACATTTCAGTATYGAGGTAGAGTTCAAAAAGTGATTCTGAAGGAAAAGCAGATTCCAATTTATACCTTTCTGCAGCCTGATCTGTAATCTACACTAGCATTATCAGTATCTCTCATCAGCAATAATTTTAAAAGAGCATCAGAACTTGAAGCAAGTCATCACACTTAGCAATTTTTTGTCAGTATCAGTGAAGTCTAAATAGGCCCTAATTAAAGGAGTGTTGGTTAAAATCTATTTGTAGTGCTCTAAGATAAGCAATCAGCAAAGGATACATAGACAATTCCTGCCATTCCCTTGCTTTTCTATATAGAAGTCAGCATACATGAGTGCTCACATCTAATTTAGAAACTAAGCTTCAGCAATACAGCTACTATAAATTGCAAATATCCTACAGATTTAAAAAGTTTACTTTTAATTTTTTGTTTCAAAACAAAGAGAACATATACAGAGAAACTCCAATTCTTTTCTCCCTAGAGTATGACTAAAATCAATTGTCAGCCCCTGGAGGAAAGATGGTATTGACTGCCCCTACTTATTTAACAAAACAGCACACAAATCACACAGCAGCGCAGCACCCATCCATACAAACATGTGCTGATAGACAACTAACAATCATTCTGCATGTCTTAATTGTCCTTTTGGGTCTTTGAAAAGTCCAACAGCTAGAAATGCATTTCTAGTCTGAGAGGCATCAATAAAGAGCAGTTAGGCATGGAAAACTAACACAGATGAAAGGACCAAATGTCACACTGTAAAACTCAAGAGATTTCGTCACTGTATTACACATAAGACAGCATCTATGCRCACTGTAAAGAGCCCTTAACCCCAGTATATCCTTCTTACAATTCAATCACAGATTAAAAGCAGAACATCAGTATGAAACACGTGTTTCAGCATGACACCTTCCAGTTCAAGGCCAAGTGAGCGCACTGCAAACTGAAAACGCAGGCTGTTTGCTGCCTTTTGAAGCGGAGCTAGGTATGCGAGGGGAACCAAAGCAGCAGCCTGGCTGGCCGCGGCAAACCTAACCAAGCGGGAGGCCAAAGGCGCGGGCCGCCAGCGCTCCCGCTCTCCCAGCGCCTGCGGGGGCGAGTCCCAGCCGCGGGCACGGGCCGCCCCGCCGAGCGCAGCGAGCGGCGGCGGGGGGCGGGGGGCGCGCTGAAGGGACAGCGCCACCTGCCGAGCCGCCCGCGCAGCTCCCGCCGCCGCCACCGCCACGCCACGGGCACGGGCACGGGCACGGGCACGGGCACGGGCCGGGCTGGCTGCGCAGCGGCGACGCGGGGGCAGGAAGAACGGGGAGGCTGCGAGAACCGTGCCGTGCCGTGCCTGCTGAACGCGTACCTATTCTTCGGTTCTGTCCCACGGGGGCTTTTTTATTATTTTTTTTCCTGAAGAAACCTTAATGGAAGGGCAAAGCAATACCTGAGAAAATGTTCCAGCCTCCTAAATCGTCTTTAGCCCTTCCCCAAGCCAGCCCCTGGCGCAAATGACCACACGGAGAGACCCCCGAGCCTGCGAGGAGGGCTTCCCAGGGACCAGTCGGGCAGGGCTGTGAGGGATTCCCGGAGGCGAGCGGTGACGCGGCGCGAAGGCACCTTGCGGCGTCCTGCTCAAACGCAGCAACCGGACCGAAGGCGCGCGGACCGCTTCTCACGACCCTTCTCCCCTGAGAGCCCCTGCCACCACAGAAACGCGCCAAGTGCGCCCTAATGGCCCCYGCCGCCGACAAAACGCTCTGGACTCAAGCCGGTACCCCGATGAGGAGCTCCTRCGGCCCACGCCCAGGAAACGCCCGCGCTGCCTCCTCCCACCCTAACGGGAGACCCGCCAAGGCGGCGGCGGGGTTAAAAGGGAAGAAAAAGCCCCGGGGCGCAGGGAGGAAGAACCGCAGCCGGAGGAGGTGCCCGCAGGGAGCAAGTGCGAGGGTGGCCACGCCTTTGGCAGGGCTGCAAGCCGCGGCGGGACGCGGCGCCACGCGTAACGGTCAGCGCTCCAACGGCCGCCGCGCGTGGGCGCCGGCGCCCCCGCCCGCCCCTCTGTCCCCGCAGCCCGGGGGGCCGCGGCAGAAAATGCACTTCCGAGATACCGAACGCTGCTTTTTTTTTTTAATATGCTTTCAGAAAGCTCTAATTAAAAGGCAGGCTTAGAAAAATACATCATATCGGAGAAGTTACTGTGGTAAATTATCAAATGAARTAACATCGAGAATCCTCAGGCGTTTTTCACTAACAATTTGGGGGCGGAAGGGAACAAAGCAACATGTGGGGGTCTTCCTGCCTTGCCACTAGCTACTGCGTTTTCAGCTTCATTATTTCAACGTACGATTCAGCAAGTACTCAGTGCATTTACACCTCTTTTTCAGTACCTTTTTAAAAAAGAGCCATTTAAAATCTCTTGCCATAAAATACCGTTTTACACAATCATTTCACATTTAAAATATTTTCAAAAAACTGACAAAAAGTTCCCGTAATAAGTCAGCTATTTGGACTGTAAAAATTAATGCGCAATCACAGCAGTGCTATCAGGTGAAAATGTTTATTGGCATTTTTAAATAGAGATTCTAGTCAGCATTCTTGGGGCTTTAATGTTGTAAAAGCATTCTTAAAATCAATTGTGGTATGCCCCTATGACAAATGATACAGTAAAATTAACTTGCATGAAATACTGTATTTTCCTCATTTTATTCTATTTCATGCAAATAAATTCAGCACAAGAGAAAATGGGCAAAATTACAAAGTAAGCATTTCCTTACAAAGGGAAAAATACCTAAAGATGACCAGGCCCATTTGAGAGAACTCACAAATGGCCTCTGTTTATGCTGACAGGGTTGACAGAAATAAAATTCTACCCCTGGGGAAATGATGCTGTTTCTCAGCTTCGAAAGTTAGAAAAAAAAAATTGAAAGCTGGAATATCTGCAATTCCAGCTCTAAATAAAATCTTTGCTTAAATCTTGGAATACAAGCCAAAAAWTGCATTTTTTTTGAAACCACAGAAAACTGATACCCAACCTTCAACAAGTTATTGCCAGTCAGTAAAATGACTGATTATGAGGCTAATTAGGTTTTTTCCTTATTTTCCAATATAAAAAAATTTGAACAAGGGCATTGCACTTGTTGTATATTTAGCTGTATTTTGCTGTTATAGTATTTGTCTTTAAATCAGAAAACTCTTATTTTAAAGTAACATGGTAAAAAGGCTAGTTTCAAAAGAAAAGGAAAGGTTTTTTTCCTCCAAAAATGATCATCCTAAAATAAAAATGAGCATAATTTTTAGTTTATGTCAAGTATCAAAACATAATATCGTTATGATCAATGTTACATTTTTCAAACAAAGAACATCGATTAGAATTATTGAAACAACACATCTGAAAAATGTTCCAGTGCTCCACATTTTAAAAAGGCATTTCTTTCTRGTAAAAGTGGCTAATCATTTATAACAGGAGCAAGTCAAATGTAATTTTGAAATAATACACATTATCTCATTTTTTTCAATATATTCCCCCATTTTCTTAGTCAATTCTACCTAATTTTTCAGATTTAGACTTCCCTTTTAAATGCACATTTAATGAAAGCAGCTGAAGATAGTGTACGAACTAACCAAAAATGTACAGCTGAAGTACAGAAGTCACGCTCTGTCCCTGGATACTTGCACACTGCTTCCAATGACAGCAACAAATCATTCACACTATATTCAGAAAGTAGGCCCAAATGATGTTGCCAGATTTACAGTCTTCACATAACTAAAACAATCATCTTGCATATAATGATCATCTTGCACTAAAAGTCTCACCTATCAAAAAAGGGAAAAAAATACATTTTTTTTCATCGTGGTCTGATTTAGCCTAAAGGAAGCACCCACAGACTTCATATTCTGATTCATGGCTCTGACAATCTGAATATATTTTATTTCAAAACAAGCAGATTTTTTAGTGTCTCTATGCAAAGCAAAAGATACTCACTTCATAGTAATGAAAAATACATTCAAACAGTTTTTGTCTACTAGGAGGAAAGCAAAAAGTCTGCAAAGGAGAAATAGCACAAATGCTTGATTACAGCATTGAGCTAAAAGGAAAATCGGAGGTGAAAGGAAAAAAATATGAAAACTATAGACGTGGTCTTATTTACTCACAGTCTCTTTCATTAATTTAAAGAAAGGAGAAAAAAATAAAAGGAATATGCTATCTATATACCCCCCAAAGCAACTATATTAGTGAAAAAAAACCCAGAGATACTAATCAAAAAACTTATTTTCTCAATCAGCTATTCAGAGTAACAAACAAAGACTATGATTCATAAAAGCAGAATCCCAAGTGGCTTGTTTGACATTCTGTCTCCAAAATTGTCTCCTTGCATTTCAGACCTGATACACAAGTCCTGAAAGCTACTGTGACAGTAGAAAATATATAAAGTTGAAAGGAGACCAGACCTCAAGCAAAACATAGATAAATCTCGGTTTTCATGGAATGTATTGTCTTTAAGAAGTACTAAGGAAATTCCACTGGTAATGAACAGGAAAAAATAGTATGTAACAGGCTATAACATGCCTGTTTTCATTTGGGGAAAAAAGAAAGCACTTCTTTTTTTTAAAATTTATATTGTTATTTTTCAGTTTTAACCTTTTGTCTTATGCTAACCRTTTAATATTGTTTGTTTCATTTTGAAACACATGGTAAATGTTTTAACCAAAATTTCACAATAGCCTAGTGACTTTGGTAATATCTCCCTTTTCAAAAATGGGGTTAACTCAAGTTAGCAAGATAACTTGGTGTCTAGGGACAGAAAATGAATACAGACCAAGATGTCAATCATTAAAAAAAAAAAAAAAAAAGAAAGAAAGAAAGAAAAAAAAAATCCACTACATTTAGGTTGTGTGTGAGCTTGTTCATTACTGTTATATTTATTGACCAGTTTCAAGTGTGACTGAAGGCTAAGATGTCCTACAGTTCTACAGAGGTGAGAAAACAGAGAACTGTGTAGGGAAGAGAAACTCCCAGTGTGCCCGGCTAAGAGAAAGGCTGAATCACGACACCATGAAATCCACTGGCATAACAACCAACTGCAAGAAAAGCTTCAGTCAGAGCATGCAATTAATCACAAGATGCAAAGCTGTAGGAAAACAAACCTCATTATTTCCAGTGCTCATGGAAATACTTATTAATCTTGAAAACAGAGAAACTTTCAGTTACCACTGAATACAATTCTTAAATGCAGTTAACTTGAGTGTACCATAGTAAATAGCCCCCTCCATATATTTTTTTTAAATCACAGTTAAATATAAGTAGGAGCAAGTTCCTCTCTCCCTGCATCTTGTTATGAATATCTAAATATATATTTTATTCAAAATCTTCTTCAGTCACTTTGTCCCTGGTATTCCACAAAAAAAAAAAAAAAAAGGTCAGAAAGTTCCTACAGTGCCACGTTAGCAGACTATTGAAAGCAGAACAAATTTAGCCAGAGAGACTGTCATTTTCATGGGTGGAAAATAATACATTCTAACATGATAAACTATTTTCAGGCATTTGAAATAGAAAATGGAGAACTCTTCCTCCTCCTCACTATATTTTGGATTTTAACCCAATTTGTGTTGATGGAAAAATTCTTATTAACCTCAGTCATGCATGCTCAGACCTTCCCTGCACAACATAAACTTTTACAAAAGCAAAGAATTTTACACTTCTCTCACACTTAGAAAACCATTTCCATTATTGAGATGATCAACTTGCTTTGTCCAAATGATCATTAGAGAGAAATAAGAATAAACAAAGTTACTCATGCYGGATGTTCAAAGCACTTCAGAGTACAGTCAGCAGCTCAAGTATGTGCCCTGAATGAAGAGGTACTGAGCACCCTCAACTACCAAACAGATCAAATGGAACTGAAGCAATTCAGGGACCTAGAAAACTGCTCTCATGATCAAGACAGTATCGTTATTTCCCAACCAATCTTTTAAAATTTGTCCCACAGTTTAGTAACTTTGAGCATGTACAGGACATTTTTTCCCCATAATCATTTATTACATGAGAATAATAAATGCCATAGCATTCTTTTCTCTAGCTACAAGCAGAGACAAGATAAATATGATTTCTCTTTACTTTTCTACCAACCACACAACAAACAGAAAAAAAAAAGCACGCAACAAATCTCAAGTCCATAAATACGAGTGATAAACATTAAAAGATCCGGTCACAACTTACACAACTAGAGAATGCTGCACTGCAGTTATGTCAAAGATGTTTTATTGAAAATTCCCAAAATCCACTGAGCTAGGGTCAAATCTGAAACATCTTTCTCATAAGAAAAAAAAAATGCTGAAACCARTGCAACTACTCACATGAATATGCAGAGCAGGATTTAGACTCTACTCTTTTTGTCCTGTATGAATTATCCATCACATTTCTATTGTATATTATTAAAGTGACTTGCTTTTTTATCCTCCCAACCCCCACATCTGTGCTGCTGTAATTTACGTGAATTGCAGTTAATGATCACTTGCGTTATGCTTGATCAGCATATCAATAATACACTCTGCACAGACTAAGTAGCTCTTCTTTCTTTCCCCTTTAATGAAACCTATAGAAATGGAACTGGTATTTGACTGATTGGCATTACAAAAAGGTTGCCTAGGCAGGTGCTGGAGATGGTAGTACAGGATACAGGCCCTGTGGTTGCTGCCAATCATGCTCAAGCATCAGCAAAGCCAGCTATTATATTTTTAATTTGGTTGCTTAGCCATCTAGAGGGGCTGATGTTTTGTACTTAAGGGATTTTAATGAGCTTGACCAGATCAGTGTTASTGACGCCAAGATTGTGGCTGTGTGGGATGGTTCAAGGAGAGATCACATTCTTACAGGGTGATATTATTAACCATGCTCTAAAACACTGCCATCACAGTGTTTTTATGTGAGACACAAAAATGCTTGAATACAAATGAGCTATAAATCTGAACATGAATATTCAGGAATTTCTGGAGAGCCTTATTATAAATGCCCAAGTCAAGACAGACTTTTTTTAAAAAAAAGAAGACGAAAAATAAATAAAATAATAACCACTGAATGCCAAATATGACAACCAGCTTGGGTCATTTTGCCAGAAGTCAACCAGCTTCAGTATAGCTCAGGTAAAATGATTCAACCTAGTAACAGGTGTAGATACTTCATCTAAATTATTTTTTAGAAATTTGTAAGTTGTCCTCCATAGCACATTGGCAGTTATGGCTTCAGATAAGAACACTGCTGGATGCTGGGGAACTGGCACAACACCAGTATTCTCATTTGTGAATCACAGCCTCAAGTGTGGCTCTATTAGCTTTACCTTGTAAATCACCACTGTGTTAYTAGCAATCTTTCAATAAGATGTGACATCTTTATTATAATGTTTTTCCACTGAAGTTTAAGTTCATATTTTAGTTTGCTTGGAGACAGATGCAGCCGTATTTACCAGGTTTAATTAAGAGAATATAAATAAAGGGCTGTGAAAGGAATGCATCTCTTTCCTATGCTGTTCGAGGTGCCTATTACTACATCATTTCACAGCAAAAATTATATCAGATAGGATGTTACTTTTTTTTTAATTGTACATTCATGATTCAGTATTTAAGCTTAAAATTTCACAGTACTTTAAAGGTTACAGTTTATTGTCCAAGTTCTCTTACAGAACTGCTCACAATACAGGATCTAAATTAATTTACTAACATGTGATTTTACATGCTAATGAAATTTCTATGTAAAACACATCAGCCCAATTCTATGGTTTACTTTAGCTTTAATATCCATGGATATTACAGTAAATAAGAACAGTGTGCACAGACACACAGAGATGAGATGTACTGGATTTACCTAACACAGACTTGCAGAAGCTAATAAAATTGTTTTGAGAGATCTGGGGGCCTTTTCTGCTGGGGTAATGTAGCACATCTGTTTTTCTTATAGGCCCCAAGATACCCTGTATCATTCCCTACCAACAGCTTTAGGCATCCAAGGCAAGAGAGGCACAGCTGCAGGGAGCAAAGCAGTAGATCTGCACAGCTGCAAGGAGATGAACAGAGAAGTAGAGTAAAGCAGAGGAGGCTGTGAGAGAAACAAAAAAGGCTTCGCAAAACAAAACTATAAAATGCAACTGAAGACAAAAAAACTGATGAGTTAGAAATTACTGGAGAGTTCCCTCTTGGACATCCTGTTTATAAAGATTTCTTATTGGGAAAAGTCAGCAGGAACGGCCACTAGAAAGAAACATAAACTCTCTTGCCACCTCTTCCCCAAGAGAGGGGAACAATTTGTTCACAAACACAGAGAGAGATCTATGTATAAATTCAAAAAAAAAAAAAAAAAAAAAAAAAACCAAACAGTAATCCTTAAATATTTCTAAACACCTGCATAACAATTATTATCAAGAAGGAACTACTTCAAATATTAACAACTGAATCCCATAAGATAGAGATGCAAAGTACTGTTATGACTAACCTCTGCAAAAGTAATGTTGGTGAATCAGCTTGGCCAAAGCTACAGAAGGATCAAAAGAGCAATACTTGTCAACATTCAAAAAGCACTAGATCTGGAAAAAAACCCAGCAGTCAATAGACTATAGAAACTCCTAGCCCTCGTCAAGACCAGGGCATTTCCCAAAGAAGCAGAAATGGGAGCAGAGCTGGCAGAGGTTTACTCATGGGGCAGGAGACACAGGCAGAGACAGATGCACAAAAATTGCTAGCAGTTGTCATCCCAAAGGTAGTGCAATAAAATAAGACTACCATAGGGGAAGGAAACAAAGCAGTGTCTAAGGGTAGGCATACGTGACAAGGCACTGAGAGGAGCTGCTACAAGTATTTGAGTTCCTTCTTTCAAGGAAGGCTTGATGGAACAGATTTCTCCGAGGGTGACAGGAGCTCCTGACATTGAGGCTTTCTCATTCAGGGGACAGAATGCAAGAGGTGGGGTTCTCCTTCCATATTTGTGTTACACAATGTAGAAAGAAAGCAGTGAGGGGTTGTTCTTATGCAAAAACACACATATATATTCTTCGGAGGGGCAAAGAGTTGGCGAGTGACCAGCTACCTGTCAATGCCACTGGATGACTATATCATGATACTAAGTCAACAAAAATTTGAAAAAGGGTAGATTGGTAGCAAATAATATGTAAAAATGTGGAGCTGGCAAGTACAAAAGTATTCTCTAAGACTAAACGTTTACTTATCCAAATAGAATGTCCAGTTTCATTCAATCTGGAAACAAGCTAAACCCACCAATAAACCCTCCAGAGAATTATATAGATATTTCTCTACTAATATTTTAACTCAAAAAAAAAAAAATCTGAACAATTCAACACAAACAGGTTGTCAAATGAGTACTTACATCACCTGCTTGTGTATGTCCAAAAATTTTTTCATCTTCCATTATTTCCAGCTGAATAAATTATCRAGTAATACTATAAAATAGGTTGATACCTTTTTGAAATATATTTTATGATAGCAGAAGGAACAGACTTACTGACAATTTTTTATTCACTGTACCCCTTCCTTTCATTTTCTCCAGTAAGGGTGATCTCTTCATGGGGATTGCATGCACTGCAATGTATATTCTAAAGGAAAAGCACCATACCTATATAAGTGATATATATCAAGTTTAGAACAGACTATTTTTGAAGCTCCGAAGAGCCACAGCTATTACACAGTGTCCTCTGAAGAGGAAACAATGGTTAAATAGCACATTGGTCTGTAGCAGCACTCTTCCATTTCACAGTCTAGTGAACTCACCCCATGTGATGGGTAGGAGATCCAGCCCAGCTCCCCTTGAATTGCTTTTGAATCCAGCAGATTAACTACAAAAGAAGACAAAATGAAGAGGAATGAGTTTCATTTGCCTCTGTCCAGTTAACTTCAGTTAGCCTGTACTAAAAGATGTGTTTATTTGGGGCCTTATGAAGCAGTTGATTTGTTCAGGTGGCCTGGCARTTAGCTACAAAAAAGAAAAAGACAGACAAATGAAAGGGATCATCTTGTTTATGTTAAARCATTATATGAACAGCAGACACAGGAACTTTTTAAAACAAAAAAGTGACAAAAATAAACAATGTATCTCTATCCAAATTAATTACAGCAGGGGGTGGGAACAGAGCCACTCTCAGCTGCGTAAACTACAGCGTTTTCCCCTTGGATGCCTGGTATTTGGGTCAATGCATCTAACTACATAGGTGAGATCTGAATATTTTAATCATTATTTGATTAAAGGCCTGTATTTGGCATACATAATTTTCTTAGAATACAAGAATAAATAATGAATGCTGATTAAATTCATTTCTTTAGTTCTTTCTTCTTTTTGATCTAATATGTTCTCAAATTGCCTTGTAGTAGCGAACTGTTTTCTAAACGTTATATGCAATGTTAGATACAGAAAGTAATTATTTACAATGTCATGAATTCAGATATAGCTACTTAAAGAGAGGCATCAATTCATAGCTAATTTAACCTTTTTTTTTGAGAGGCATGCACCAATTTTCTGAGGCAGAGAAAAGATTTTATTTGTAAACAGTTTGACAGACATTTTCTAGTCAATTAAATCACAGTGYTTTTATATCAACATTACATATAAACAAATACATTAAAGGATATTCTTTCTTGATATTGACTTATTTTTTTGAATAAGTGCAAAAATAAATTCTGTTCCTTATCCTGACCATTTTATGTAACATCTACAAGTGCTACAATCACAAAGCTCCCTAACAAAGAATGTATGTATTAGCATGAAACTGAACAGGTGAATTGGTATAAAGTGGTACAAATAATCATAGTCTCCACAAAAAATATAAGTCAGGGAAGTATTAGTAAGCACCATGACAACAGTATATTTCATGACTGCATGGCTCCATGYATCTTCAGTATTTATTATTTGTAATTTAGATTTACTTTCTTTGCATTTTTTTTCCCTAAAAATGGAAATTGCAGAGAGAAAAGAAATAAATTCTGTCTTATGCAAGGGAATTGTAACAATTCAGTATGATGGATCTATTAGACATGGCCACTGCAACTGTCTAAGCAGCTTCAGCTTCCATTTGTAAGCCTGAAGGGTTGTCACCATTCCCAGGACCAGATGGTCTGGGTATTGGTGCTCAGAGAAAATAAAAGAATAGAACTAGGAAAGGAAAAATGAGGGAAATTATCTATAAATCTGCTAAGTAGAGCTATTAGAATTAATTTGGCATTCTCCTGTACTAACTGCTGTTTAATTTGGACATCACTTAAAAATAGAGCTATCAAGGCACTTTTTCCTCTTATTGGAACATATAGGAAGAGAGACAGTTGGGGAAAAGCAGGTTTACAGTATCAGAAATTAGACAACAGGCAATATTATAAACAACCACACATATACACCTGTGACTCTGCATGTGCATGTGTTCATATGTTGCACATGTGTATATACGCAGTGCTATACTGCAATGAATGAGCTATTCTTCTATCTGTGCAAGGAAAAATACTTCTCCCTGCAGTTACAAACCCTTTTAAAATAAAAACAATATTTTCAATTTTTAYCTACATCAAACAGACCAAACTATCTTTATTAATCTTACAGAAGGAATACAAGGAATACTCCGTATCTCTTTAGCACTGATATTATTGATAATTAAATTCTCAATCATCTACAAACAAAAAAGTCCTTTATTGAGTGTATAATGCCCTAGGCAAACTATTCTGAAACAAGGCCTGCATCTGTAATGGGAAATTAATAAAAATTCAAAAGTTCACTTTTTGCTTTTGTGACTACAAATTCCCATAGATTCATAGAATCATAGAATCAGTAAGGTTCGAAGRGACCTCTGGAGATCATCTAGTCCAACCTCCTTGCTCAGCAGGGTCACCTAGAGCATGTTAGATGGGGTTGCATCCAGGCAGACCTTGAGTATCTCCAGAGAAGGAGACTCCACAAGCTCTCTGGGCTGCCTGTGCCAGTGCTCTGTCACTCTCRCWGKGAAGAAATTCCCCCTCATGGTCAGGCGCAACTTCCTGTGCTTCAATTTTTGCCCATTTTTCTGTTGTCCCATGTGACAGGACAAGAGACAGAGTTTGTCCCCATCCCCTTGACACCYKCCCTTCAGGTACTTAKACACATTGATAAGATCCCCCCTCAGYCTTCTCTTCCMCAGGCTGAAGAGGYCCAGCTCTCGCAGCYGTTCCTCAKRGGGCAGRTGCTCCAGCCCTCGGATCATCYTCGTAGCCCTMCGCTGGRCTCTCTCCAGTACCTCCATGTCTCTCTTGTCCTGGGGAGCCCACACCTGGATGCAGTACTCGAGATGAGGCCTCCGCAGGGCTGAGGAGAGGGGCAGGATCGCCTCCCTTGACCTGCTGGCAGCACTCTTCCTAATGCACCCCAGCATACCATTGGCCTTCCTGGCCACAAGGGCACATTGCTGGCTTATGGTCAACTTGTCGTCCACCAGCACTCCCAGGTCCTTCTCGGCWGAGCTGCTYTCCAGCAGGTCAGCCCCCAGCTTGGACTGGTGCCTCGGCTTATTTCTGCCTAGGTGCAGGACCCTGCACTTGCCCTTGTTGAACCTCAGCAGGTTCCTCTCCGCCCAGCTCTCCAGCCTGTCCAGTTCTCCCTGAATGGCAGAACAGCCMTCAGGTGTATCAGCCACTCCTCCCAGCTTGGTAGCATCAGCAAACTTGCKGAGGAGGCACTCTGCCCTCTCATCCAGGTCACTGATGARGAGGYTGAACAGGATGGGAGCCAGTACTGAGCCCTGGGGGACACCACTAGACACAGGCCTCCAACTAGACCCTGCACCACTGAAGACCACCCTCTGAGCTCTCCATTCAGCCAGTTCTCAATGCACCTCACTGTCCACTCATCTAACCCACACTTGSTGAGCTTCTCTACAAGGATGTTATGGGAGACAGTGTCAAAAGCCTTGCTGAAGTCAAAGTACACAACATCCACTGCTCTCCCCTCACCTACCCAGGCAGACCTTCCATCACAGAAGACCATCAGATTGGTTAAGCAGGATTTCCCCTTGGTGAATCCCTGCTGGCTACTCTTGATCACCTCCTTTTCCTCCACATGCYTGGAGATGTCATCCAGAAGGAGCTGTTCCAGCACTCTTCCAGGGATGGAGGTGAGGCTGACCAGCCTATAGTTGCTGGAGACCTATAGTTGCTGGAGACCCCAGCAACTGGGTCCTCCTCTTTGCCCTTCTTGAAGACTGGAGTGACACTGGCTTTCTTCCAGTCCTCAGGCACCTCTCCAGTTCTCCAGGACCTTTCAAAAATGATGGAGAGCAGCTTGGCAACAACATCTGCCAGCTCCCTCAGTACCCGTGGGTGAATCCCATCTGGGCCCAYGGATTTGTGGATGTCTAGCCTGCCCARAAGATCTCTAATCCTATCCTCCTCAACCAAAGGAAAGTCTTCCCTTCTCCGGACTTTCTCCCTCACATCCAGGCTGCAGGATTCATGAGGGCTGTCCTTAGCAGTGAAGGCTGAAGCAAAGAAGGCATTCAGTAATTCTGCGTTTTCTGTATCCCTTGTCACCAGGGCCCCTGCCTCATTTAGTAGTGGGCCCACATTTTCCCTAGTCCTCCTCTTGCTGCTGATGTATTTGAAGAAGCCCTTCCTGTTGTCCTTGACACCCCCTGCCAGACTCAATTCCAGCTGGGCCTTAGCCTTCCTCACAGCATTTCTACRTACTCTGACTGCATTCCTATAATTCTCCCAGGCAGCCTGTCCCCTCTTCCACAGTCTGTGTGTTTTCTTCTTCTGTCTGAATTTGGCCAAGAGCTCCTTGCTCACCCATGCAGGTCTCCTGCCCCTTTTGCTGCACTTCTTACTCATAGGGATGCACCGCTCTTGAGCTTGGAGGAAGTGATGTTTGAATACTAGCCAGCTCTCCTGGACTGCTCTTCCTTCTAGGGCCTTAACCCATGAGACTCCACCAATTAGGTCTCTGAAGAGCCTGAAGTCTTGCTCTCCTGAAGTCCAGGGTTGCAATCCTGCTTGTTGCTCTAGTTCTTTCCTGTCGGATCCTGAACTCCACYATCTCGTGGTCACTGCAGCCAAGGCTGCCCCCTTCACATCTCTAACCAGTTCCTCTCTGTTGGTAAGGACAAGGTCCAGCAGGATACCCTTCCTTGTAAGCTCTTCCACCATTTGCAACAAAAGTTATCATCAATGCATTTGTCTTGGTAACTTACTGCCAACAATTCAGGAGATAATAAAACAGATATATTTGTTGTGCATTTGCAATACATGGTGGTGAAAGAAGTCTGACTTCTGATGTCAATTCCTTGGCAGTAAGTTACCAAGACAAACCACTCAGGAGTAAACCTTAGTTTTTATTTATATATATTTTTGCACACATGCACACAYACATGCATTTTAAGAGTAAGCTTTATGAAAACATGCTTGCAGCCACTCTGAAATTTCTAGCTTCAGTCCAAATTCAGTCTCATCTGAAAAAATAAACAGGGAATACATTCACAAGAGGACTCTCCCTCTCCCCACTTACTAAACAGACTAGCAGTTACAGCGTGATCTAGAGCCATGATCACTGTCCAGGTCTCTCATATACCTCAGTAACATCAACCCCATATACCCTATCTCTCAGAGAAGGCCTCAGCTCACAGGTTAGASTATTCCTATGAGAAGCGCCGACAGGCGCTAGAATAGGGCTGCTTCACCCACCATGAGGGGCAGTTAAAGACTCGGTGGCAGGCAGGCATCCTGCACCATGGTGGGTAGCCCAGGCACAGCATCAGGAAGCCACTCTCCCTGCCCCAACACCATGTCTCACAAAGTATTTCACAGCAAGTGGAACAGATGCAAAACAAACCCTCTTCCCGGCACACAGAGGAGCCAAGGAGGTATGAACGCTGGACAATGAAGTTCGAGCTYTTTCTATTAATGGTTAAAGGCAAGGGTTTTAATCATGGCCTTGTATTTCCTAGCAAAGTAACTGAATCAGAAAGTGTATATACAAAGCAGTTCTTGTAGATCTGCCTCAATCTTTCCTGCTGAAGCTATTCCACTTGTGTTAACAATATACTGGGATCAAATCTGTGACAGTAAGAACAATTTTTCAGCCCAGGGAAGACTCTTCCGGACTAGCACATTTCTTTCACGAACAAAGCACATTCCTTCCCAGATAGCCCTACCCCTCCACAAAAATAAAGCACCATGTTATTGCATAATCCGCCCTCTCCTCTTCCCATGATTGTAACAGCAGTATTCGTGTATATAAGAGCATTCACAACTCATAGTGGCCTTTTAACTGGACAGACTGAACTAACAAATTACAGAACAGGAGCTTAATAAAATTAAATTCTTACCAGCAACATTTTCATTATACAACTACACTATGCATCATAAATGCAATAAAGGTTGAGCTTTTTCCTCTATGTGCTTCCTCTCTCCTTCATTCCACCTTCCTGATCTTCTCTATCACCTTCAAACAGGAGCCACTGGCCAAACCGCTCTATCATATTTATATACATTTCACTACAATTTAAAAATACTTAGAAAAGAGAAATTCACACTGACTATAGTAGGCATGTAGTTCAGACACAAGTCACAGCACCCAAAACAGATGCCTAAAAAGGATGGTATGAATATTTCCATTCACAACAAAAAGCAAGGCAAATACTATGTTCCAAACCTGTAACTTCATTAATAAGTAGCTTTGTGCTAAAAATATTGATGAGCTTTCGTACTTCAAATGCTTCAACCTTTTCCACCAGTTTTTATTTACACCAGAAACAGAAAGTTTGCCATGTTAAGTAAACATTTCCTATTCACAATAAGATCAGAAAACCTAAGGTTCTCTCATCTATCTCGTCACACAGTCTCCACTGACCGTAAAGATCTCCAGGTACTCTTTTTTTGTGGGTGTGGAATGCTAAGACGACACTCCCTCTCTCCCCTGCCTCCCCCCCACCCCGCAAAAAAAAAAAAAAAAAATCATCAAAAGAACGAAACAATAAGTATACTGACCACCTAGACAAAAGGAGTCTGTCCCTTTACCTTGCATCTTTATCATTTGCCCAAGAGGAATCATGTAATAGGCATGCAGAAACATACAGCAGAGTACTTGACTGCTGGAATTGTTTATAATCCAAACGAAATTTGTACACAGAGAACTTTATCCCCTACTAAAAAAAAATTGAAAAGATGTATTTTCATGTACAGTTCCTTAATAATATCTAAAATAAAAAATACCTTTTCTTTTGGATGGTCACCTGAAAATATCCCCCATGCCCCMAAAAAGCTTCTATGATATTCATTTTTCCTTTGACTTCAAGAGAAAGTTGTACACCTCAATAAAGAGCAAACAACTAATAGAGAGCTCATAGGCTGCAGCGGTCCCAGGCCCTGACACAAAGTTATAGAAGGGGAAATTATTACATTTTGTCATCATGTCTCCTAGTATCCCTTATGAATCTGGAAAATGAATGAAAGAAGAAAAACATAGCAATTTCTCTGCAGTGATATTGCAGAAAAAATAGATTAGATTTTTATCGTCTATATCTTTTTTGCAAGGATTTGTAGGATTAGGTGAAAAAACATAATATATACAGACACAATTGACTCATATAATGATTACTCACTCAAATCATTCCAACTCTGTACGTACTCTCGTGTAACAAAGATTAACGTAATTGACTCACAAGACTGATATGATCAATTCATGAAGTGTAATATGAAGAGATATAAAGTCAGATCATCACCAGCCAGCGTATACCAGTACCATCCAAAAGAATTTTTTCGCATACAATTGAAATCAAATGAAAGCCCACATTTAGAAGTATTGCAATTGCCCATAGCCACATATTTAGCAGAAGAAAGTGAGAATGGGAGAGAAAGGGTTTCTAACCCCTCTTGTCCTGTGCAACATGTGTACCTCCAGCCACSTGTTACTTGCCACAGCAGCACAACCTTCCCCCGCTACTCCTCCATTTGGTAACTACATCCACCTTAATGACACACAGTGGGTTACTTAACATGAAGTGAATTGTACAACGTAACAAAAGGCAAAGAAAGAGGTCAATCTATTCCACATGGTAATATATTTTCTGTTTCTGCGAGTGTAACAACCAGGTACTCCAAAACAACTGGTCCGATGCAGTGGCTGCATAAGCACTTAGAATCATAGAATCTGTAAGGTTGGAAGAGACCTCTGGAGATCATCTAGTCCAACCTCCTTGCTCAGCAGGGTCACCTAGAGCATGTTAGATGGGGTTGCATCCAGGCAGGCCTTGAAGATCTCCAGAGAAGGAGGCTCCACAAGCTCTCTGGGCAGCCTGTGCCAGTGCTCTGTCACTCTCACWGKGAAGAAATTCCCCCTCMYGKTCAGGCGCAACTTCCTGTGCTTCAATTTCTGCCCATTGCCTCTTGTCCCGACTTAAGGTCAGATAGGGCCCCAACTTCAAGTTCTTATTATCCACAGCTCATATATTTAAATGGGAGATCGGCAAATGGGAAAAGAGGAGCGACCAGAATATCATGCCCCCACAATAAAATCAGTGACTCTTCTTCCTTCCTAACTGTTATTGCTTTCTGGGAGCGAGTAAAAATGTTGTTATAAAAGTCAGGCCACTTGAAGGAGAATCAGGACTTCCAAGCTCTTTCTGAAGCTTGTGCATCATGTACTACCTCACACAATTCAATTGCATTCCTTATATTTCCTTATTCTGCAGAACTGTTTTGAGTGCCATTCAGCTAACTCTTACAAAAATTTCTGCAGTTGACCAGCCARTTACCATGGATAACTCTTCTGAGGTTGACCAGCCAGTTACTATGGATAACTCTTACAGCAGCTGAGCAGTTCTGCTGCCATAAACAACTTTTTTCCTATGAAATGCCTTTAAAAGGATCATTGGTTATATTAGAGACACAGAGGAGTTCTCATAAAACAGTTTATAAAAAATCAAGARCTCTGTAACACTTGCAGCATACTACATTGGTTTATATCATGTAAATAACTTGGTTTTAAACCAGTGGCAAGTACTAGAGAGAAGGTACTGGTATTAAAAGACTGCAGCGCTCTACAAAGTAAGCAACCACCAGTTCTAGCTTTGAAAAGTGAATGATGTAATCCTCTCACACCACAGCCTTGCTCACTGTACTGCACACTGTAGCTATTTCCACCATATGGCAACATACTGGCAAAATGTCTTTTCAGAACATGTTCTCTCTACTGCCTGACTATTCTGGCCTTCAGAATACASAGTTTTAACAGAAAGCATGACTATTTCCACAATACACATTTGTGYCATGGAGATAAAGATGAATCTTTTCCCAGTGACTGAAACAGGAACATGCAAGTGAAATGCAAAGCTTGCTCACTCTCATTTTCCTGGCATCCAGAGGAAGATGAATGAGGGCYTGAGCACAGTCTGACATCTAGGCCTCCTCACACTATCAGAAATTACTTCCAGTTTGAAAGTGATGGCAGAGGGCCTGACTGTAGGCTCACTAATAGCAGGTTTTATCAGGAGTGATGTCACTGAAAGAAAAAGAACTGTAAAACTAACAATATACCTGAATACAGACTGAAAGCAGCAGTATTTCCAGGAACCTGTGGAGCAATGACTCGTACACTGAACTGAACACAGTGTAAATACATTCCCCAGTAAAAAATAAACAAACAAATGTTGTGCCAGGTAAAACCAGCCACAGTTAATGTTCATTCCCTAAGAAACAGGGAGGAAAGCCTGCTAAGAGACAACTTTCAATATGTAAAGGCGAAGAATCTACAAACAGCAACTTCAATGCTGTAAGTATTTCCAAACCACATCTTACACACAAAAAATACAGAATAATAACCAATGAGCTAAAATATTTTTTCTTCCAATAATTAGCATTGCCATTTTTAAAAAAAATTAAAAATCTCAAAAAGCATATTTTGTCTTTTCTTTTTTGGTATCACACTGTCCATTCAGAAATACATTACTTATTAAAAAAATGCTAACAAATGGAAAAAAATAATTTGCTATGCATCTAAAAAATGGGGAATGCCCATAATTGAAATGTGTCATAGACTTCTGAGAAGCAACAAAAATATTTTGTGGCAAGAAGTTAACCAGGATTTGGTTTGGGGTGGGACAGAGTGGAGTCAGTGTAAATACTGACATGCATTTTTAGAATGCTGGCCTCCTTCTGGCAAAGACAACTTGCACCTGGATTTTTACACACCTATGAGTACAGATCTAAAGTATGCTCAACTTTCCATTACCCCATGAGTAGCAGAAGTAAAGTAAGAGGAGCTGCAGCAGATCAGCTTTACATCTTTGGTTTATKCTGAGGCTAGAAATGTACAGACAGACAGGCTGGGCCTCGGCTAGGCCAAAGTTATGCCTTGATGCACTCACCACGATGAATACCTAGGATCATTCATCACGCTAATGCAAGATTTGCTAAGGTGTGCTACAAAACCCAAACAAGCAAAAAATCCAGTAATTAGAAATTACTCCATGAAGCAATGTTAAGCAATGCTACATTTTTTTTTCATGGAAAACTATTCAACAATGAAACACTATTCCAGGAAGCAGATTTGGGGCCCAATCTGCCATTTGCTAATTAATTAAAAGTCAACTCTCCTGTGATTTTATGGTCCCACATTTCTCCTCAACTGTTGTAATGAAGATGTAATTATTGTTGCAAATGCTTAGAAGAAAATCACCTTAGTATAAGAAAGATCTGTTAGGTCCCCACGCACTGGGTCTGCTTGGGGCACCTGAGGAAGCAAGATGATATTATGCTTCATAGCATAAGTCTCCTAAAAACAGCTAGTAGAGCTTTGTAATGCATCCCCAATTCAAGTGGCAACAAAGCATGTCCCATTTACTAAGCAATTCTCTTCTTGCAAATGGGAGACTTCACTTCTCAGGGAGATTTCTGCTACAGCTCAAAGCCAGATTACAGTCCTTCGAGAGGCATAACACTGTGAGGTCTGCACTTTCAACCTTTCTTGCCCATGCCATTATATTGTACAATACAAATACGATTTTGTGCAGAACATTCCAAATTTGGCAACTGTCACATTCGATCTGTAGTTAAACTGCTGACTGAAGAGCTCTACCAGGGCAGGGGGGAAAGAAGAACAAACAAGGGAAAACCAAAATGAATTAAAAAACAATTGCCCTAAAAATGAGCAAAAGCATCCTCAGGAAAGGACACTGGATAGTCCAGACTTTTATTAATTAAAATGTTTGGTAATTAATTTAGAAAATATTTTCAAATCTGACAGATTGTGTTATAAATCTTAAATAAAAAGACAAAAGACTAGCAATACTAGACTGTCAAGTTACCCTGTGAATTATTACTTATATAAAACATGCTTACTTGTTATAAACCTCCTAGGCCAGTTATTTCACAACTCTATTTTTATGGCAGTTGTCTTCACCTTTTGAAGAGAAAGGGTTTCATTTTCCTCTCAGAYTTTACTCTTTTCATCTAACAAGCTCTCTAGCAGCTTCTGGGGCCAGATTCAGGTAGCTTAGTTCTTCCCACAAATGAAGAGCAAAGCTGCTATAAATAAGGGAACGCAATACAGCCGTGAGCAATATAGGAATGACTATAAATAAAAGCACAGACCGTAAACTGCAAGAACAGAGCAGAGCCAGGCCAATCTTTGACCGCACAACCATCCTCTCCCTGCTGGCTCGGCAGAGAACGAATCCCGATACAGCCAGAGATCAACAGCACATCCGTGCTGCTTTGCTGCTGCTCCAACTGGGCAGGCTGCAGCTGCCACTGTATGCACAGCGCGCTCCAGTCCAGCCATCCCAGCTTTTCCTCGCCTAAACGCCACGTGAAGCACAAGCACGCCAGTATCTTCCTCCTCTCGCTGAATATGACACCTGACCACAGTAAAGGCACAATACTATCTCCTGAACAGGCCGAAAAATGTAAGCCTCACCTGAAAGGTATCGGAGTACAAAATGTCAGAACTACATTGTTTTTAAGCACACAAAACTGGAACTGATTTCACAGTAGACCAGAAAATTATTTAAACATTTTGCTGCTAGAAATCTTAGGAGTGTTGACTTAACACCAAAAGTCATTCCCTTACATCCCATCATGGAGGGAATTCAAGCAATAGCTACAGTTATGCAGAATAGGTAAGCTTGGAGTTTACCTTCTAGTCAATCTGTATTGAATAACCACACAACTTAGCAACTTAAAGAAGCTCTTCTGGACTGTAAAGAGAAAGTAAAGGTAGACCACTTTCCCRTAGATCATGATAAATTAATTATCAGCTCCTTTGTAGAAGTGAGGTGACAAACCTGCCCACTGCTTTTTCTACATTAAATTGTCATTTGCCCAGTCCTTGCCCAGTTTACAAGGAAACACTCTCATGGATTAACATAACCAAAACGGATTTTATTTCTTTTTTTATTAGCTTGAAACACGAGAGTTCTCTTGATATTGTTAAAGCAAGGTAAAGCTCAATTTCTAAGTATGCAAAAACATATGATTGGTGGGTTGGAATGCAATGTTTATCAAACAGGCTTAATAAGGTTTCAGTTTTATTAGGCTATTTCCTGTAAATTGATATATGCCAGTTCTTTTCATTATGACATAAATATAAAAATTAAAAATAGATTATCCTAATGAGTTCAAATTACTATGTCGCCTTCACTTCTTTGCATTGTTTTTGTTTCTTTTTTTAAAACACCAATTCCTTCAATGGTCTTTTACCAGTATCTCCTACAAAAGAGGCATAAAACCCTTAGGCATCTGAATTTTGGTTCAACTGAACTCACATTCAAATCCAAATCCTCTATATCTCATTCTATTCTACTTCTCTAGCATTAAATCTGGCATCAGCAAAGCATGTTGTTAAATGTGTAAATGCACAGTCAGGGACAGCATGTTAAAAGGGAGCTTAAATTGGAAAAGCCAAGTTCACCCTCCTTAGGCAAAAATAAACAAATAAACAAACTACAGACGAGATTCAGTTACCTCAACACAAGCACCTCTTGCTTTTCAGCAGCCTAGAACAAGGGGGGTCTCTCGTAGGTTCTGTCACATCAGCCAGTCCTCCTGGGTGCTCCAGATCCTCAGGGACACCTACAACCATGCTATACGCCTACATCTATGCAACCAAACACAACAACAAATGTTACCAAAATGATTTCACTAAGAGCTAAAGCACTTCTTGAAAGACCATACGCACATCACACAACTGAGCCTTTTAACTTCTACATTTCTCCCTTGGGGAAAAAATAATATTCAGTATCCACCAGAGTTTTGAAGAATTGGGCCCAACGTGGCTCTAACAGAGTTGGGATCTATCAGTTTGTCACAAAGACCTCCATTTAGGAAGGCTTCTAGCAACTTAAGGAAAAAATGTGCCATTACATCAAAACATAGTGCCCACACTTACTGAAAGTGAATTGAGAATTCAACTACTAGTAAGACATGCTCAGTTTCTAGAACTTTAGACACCAAGAAGTCTCATAGAAAAGACATCTCAGCATGTGCAGCACCCACAAAAAAAAAGAACAGTGCCTTAATGACAAAATTTGTTGAGATCAAAGCACAAGACCTATAAACAACCATTCATTTGTTAAAACATGCCACAATATTCCCCAGTTAATCAACCTGAATCATGACAAATTTTAGGGGGGAAAATTGCTTTTAAAAAGATTTTTACACAGGGCATAGAAAAACTATAGAATAAAATCCCTTGTAACTCTTTCCTACTTTGAAACACCAAAATTAAGACTTACAAACGAATTCAGAAAATCCTGATATAATATATTCAGAAAGYCACTTACACACATGCATCCTAACAGAGTTTTGTCAACCTTTACTTCTTTATAAGACTTTTACAAATCAAGAGTTTCAGCTTGCGTGGCCTATCAAATTACTGTCCTTACACAGATACTCCATAGATAAAACAAACGCACAGAGCAAATGACTAAACATTTTGGTGCAAACTGGAGGAGAAAAATGCCAACAGCATAAGAAATCTCCTCCAGTGTCACGTTGAGAAAATCAAGATGCTAAAACCAGTTTTATTTTCCAATACAGTGATGTCATCAACATGATATTTTCATTGTTTGCCAGGTTAATAGAATTTATGGAGGTAATTAATGCAGAACATGTGTGCTGAGCTATCCATATGAAAAATGGAATTGCCCCTGACTTCATTCGCTGCCTTTGCAACCAAAACCCTGCTAACATCTTTTTYCACTGTTTCCATATGTGAGAAATACAAATATTTATAACAAAGGTAAATGCTTAAATGACTTTGTATTCTCATCTATCCGTAAGCCAATTTTTTCAGACCTCTATCTTCTGCTCATTCCTCTACTGCCATTTCCTCCCCACAAACTGCTCAGGCACCAATTATTTTGCACAAACTAAGCACATTCCTTGTGCCTCTTCTCTACCACTGCTTTTCCTGGTTAGCATAGACAACTTTTTATTCAGCCTCTTGAACACCCTCAGTCCTGCTTTAACTCAGCCTATCACCTATGTTTTGGAATCAACACAACCAACTAATTAGGGGAAAACAATGTCATTAGACAACTGACTCTTTTCCTCTGTATTTTTTCTGGGAAACTACAGGGTCAAAGCATCTCCTTTTTCCTAGTAAACAGCATTTGATAGGAAGAAACGGAYGTGTGGTCCTCCAAAACAGCAGGGAAGAAAAAGATGATCTTTGCTTTCCCCTGTACATTGTTGAATGTCAGTTTACGGAAGGGGAGAGCCAGAATAAAAAGCACTGGCATCTAAGAAAGAGTAAGTATGGGTAAGTGGGGTGGGAGCAGGAAAGTCTGATGAGGTTTCCCTACAGTTGGGTTAACCTGCAGGGTTTGGGTGACCACAGTACATTCTCCATAGCTGTTTTCTGCTTCTCCAGGAAAACTGACCTCTCACCATTGCTAGCACATTTGTTCTCTTAGATAAATCATCTTTGGCAGAAAAACATTTGCAGGATTGGGACCTTACATTCTCAGGATGTATTCAGACATAAACTTCTTAAGTGTGTGTTCTTTACTGCCGGTTATCTTTTAATGCTGGACAGACATGATTTGCTTTTCTTTTCCTTTTCTCTTTAAAAAAGAAAAAAAAAAGAATCCTAATACAGAGAGATTAAATAGAATGGTAAAAATGCCTCCACCCTGTCTAAACTTCAGTCTGTAGAAATGCACCACTGCTAAAACACAGTCATGAAGCTTACTAATGTAAACAAAGCTTAGACTTTCAGGGAGGCAAGGAATTTCTTAATTTGTGCTTTGTTCAGTGTTCAGAACATTGGGAGCAATGAATTCTGGGTTCCAAATAGAATCTTTAACTGGAGAAAGTTTGGATTTTTGTCTGATTTTGCTCAGATTCACCTCAAACTTTCACTTCATCTCGCTCTACCTCTCTTCCTCCTTAATCCTCCTGCCCCCTCAAAAAAAACTCAAAAAGCCTTGCCTCTCAAAACAGCAAATAAAGCAAAAAAATCTCTAGCTTCTGTCTAGCTTCTCAACAACTAAATCAAGAAGCCCAATGTCAGTCATTCTCTGCTCTTTGCTACTGAGTAAAGTTTGTGGGAAGCCTACCACACAGCAAAAGATATTTTGGTGCTTTAATTATAATTTATTTAAACAGTAGCTCTTCTCTCTAGTTTTTCTACAAAACCATACAAACTTTCTCAGGCATCATTTAAAAGATTTTTTTTTAAGTTATTGTCTTTGTATTTGTGACAACTATACTTCAGCAGTTTTCTCGTTATTATTTTAAAAAGCAGACCAATACAACGTGAACTTCTGCATCTAAGCGCAGATACAAAAATGGTATGAGAAACCAGCCGTAAAAAACGAAATCACCATTTCCACAATATATTACACTAAACTCCCCTGACTGAACCTCAACATTCATCCTATTGTTTGCTTAATTGCTAGTAAGTTCCAGCCACTGTTTGTTTGGGCTGCTATTATTCTTTCATCAATATTTTTCCAGCAGATTAATGGGATTTTCCTCCATATTTTGCCTGAAACAGCAGGATACAGTAGTTCACACACAGACACACACACACAMAAAAAAGAGTGTGGCACTAAAGTTTCTGCTTACAGGGTGTCTAGTTTAATAACATCTCTGCAAATTTAAGACTGTACAGGCTGGCATTTCATTCATTCTACCCGCCACTCTCACAGACTGAGGCTCTTTTGTCACTGTCCTGAGACTTCTTTCAGACAGGATTACCTTTATTGCTCTATCTTTATTTCTGTCACCCATTCACTGCAGAAATTTAAAAGCAATCTTTAGTCCAAGGGACCCAATTTCCATTTTGCATCGGTTTCACACTGCTAAACAATATTTGCGGTAGGATTTATCAAGCACTTAGGAACTAAGAAGCACAAGGCTACAGTGGGGAATATGATCCTAACCCAGAAAATTACTACCATGTTCCGTTTCCAAAATTACACCGCTGGGAGTTCATATCTCATATTCTGAATTAAACTATTCTCTATTAACTTCTATTAACTTTTAGTTCTTGTTTAGAACAGTTTAACAAATAAACTTCAGAGCAGTAAGGTTTATGGAAATAAGAACAGCTATAGCTCTTCAATGAATTTTTAGCAAAGTGGATCACCTAGTAGTAAAGTCACAGGCATTTGTACACAAAATAATCTTCTATTTCACTTTATCATTTATTATTGCAATTCTTTTCCTCCCTAATAAATGTTTTTTTCAACAATGCTTAAAAAAATTATGCTCTTTTACATGAGAAATGGAGTAGTGAAAAAAGAAAAAAAAAAAAAACAAAAACAAAGAATCCCTACATCCCATTCCATTCTCGAGATGCTGAAATTCTCTTTCAGAAAGGTGATGGGTTTGTAAAATTCCTTTGCCACAGCTCTGAAGTTTTTAGACTAGTCCAGCCAATTTAGCACCTTAAGCTACTGATGCGACTGTGTGTCAATTCTAGTCCCATTGAGTATAACTTTGAACTTTAACAAATGCAAGGACAGGACTGTCTCCATTTATTTTTATTATTTAATATGTTTTTCTTTTTCTTTTTTTTTTTAAAAAAAAAGTAAATCAAACAGCAGGAACAATCCATCGTACCTGCATGAGTTACAGGAATCTCCTGCAACTAAATCAGGCTCTGTACAAAAACCTACAGGCTGTACTCTTGTATTTGGTAACAGCTCTGTAGTGACCCTCACTGGTGATACAATCCAGAGCTCCAAAAACAAGAAAATGAACACCTGCATCTGTATTTCTAAACTTTCATCAAGCGGAGATTACAAGCACAAGAGCCGTTACATCCTCTCATAGAGGAAAACTTACGTATTTAGAAACAAAATCAAAAGCAAGCATATTAATACCAATTTAGTTAACTCTTATAGTTAATAAAAATAAAATTAGTTTGCATATTTTCCCAGATGGGAATTAAAAATTTAAGTTCCATCAAAGCATGCTCCTGATATGCAAAGATTTCATGTAAACAACTGTTAAACTTAGCATGCCAATTATCTGTTTAACAGCTTTCATTCGGATAGTGCTCCTGAAGCCTTATTTCCTAAGGTTTAAAATACAGAAGAGAGTTTTTACAGGTTTCTATGCTTTAATTGGTTTGGTGGATATATGTTGATACATGTATCCAAATTAACTGCAATGAGAATTAACTGCAGTGCTCTATTTGGATTTCTCTGCATTTCAAACATCTGCTTTACGTTTACTATAGACAATGTACTGATTTTTCTTTTTAGTATGCTGTATTGAAATCAGCAGTTAAGTCAAGAGAAACTTAAGTCACAAACAGAAACAAAAATAAATTTTTGCACGTCTTAGAGCCTGCTATCCAAAACACTGACATAAAATGAGGAATTTACTCAATTCATTTTCCCACTGCACAGCATTTCAAAACATCTTGGTGTGAATTTTAAAATGTGCTCATTATTTGTCTGACCATATAGCTAGGGATTAAGTACAGAAGTCCTGAATAAGATCCAGCTGTATAAAAAACAGCCCTCTAGACCGTCACGAGATTTAGCTTTCTGATATTAAATTTTTAAAAGGCAGCATATTAAGATCTCTAATCCTCCTTTTAACTTCTTTTGCAGTTAAAAGCTCAATTGCAAGCTCTAAGCATCATTAAGAGTTGCACCATGATACATCAGGACTTGCCCTGACTTAATAATACCTGATACACAGTAAAGTAAGATTTGCAAAAGGCATTTTCCCATACAATGCCTTTTGATTTAACTGAAGTTTCCAGCATTTCCAGTATTTCCCAAAATTATATTCCAAAGTTGGTAAGACATCTTGTTCAACATGCAAACACTGCATTTTTCAAAAACATGCCAACAGCTGTCATTACAGTAAGTCGTCTTTAGTATCTTTAAGTGTTAACAGAGACTTGCACAGATAAAATGGTGAATTCAATTGCACAGTTATGCACAGTTCTGAGATGGTAATGAGTGAATAAAAGATGAAACCACATCTCCAAAACCAATATAGACTCAAAATAGAGACTGATTAGAATCTTCTTGCTGTTAACCAAAACAGACACTATTTGAAAGCAAGTACTTTAAGCAGATTTACCGTATTGATCTTTTGGTAGCTATGTTCACACAAAATTAATTTTATGCGAGATTGAGAGGTTACAAGAAGTTTCCTGTCTGCACAGTCAAAATATTATTGAAGCAATTCAGGTTGTCAGTAAAAGCTTAAACAAATTTGCTGATAATCCTGTTAATGACCCAGGTCAAGTGTTAACTGTTGTGGGTTATAAAACACTGAAATTAAGGTTGCTGGTACCCTCAGGCGGGCAATATAGTTATAGAAGAGATTGAGAAAAATTATTAAATTACAGAACAATACAGCTCATACAGTTTCTTGATACCATAGGAATTGTTCAGAAAGAAACTGCACCCTTCTAAGAAAAAACCCACAGTCCCCCCTCCCTGAAAAATATTCAGCAGAACAGAATAGCAGAACATGTGGTTTCTATGCACATACAGGGTTCTGTTTGAGACTTGAAACTTGAAAAGTTAGGTGTTAAATCTTCCTGACATTTTCCTGCCTCTCAGAAAATGGCACAGATTTCACCACTGTACGTCGATAAATTTGAACTTCAGAGAACCTTTTTGAACTTCTGGGATTATGTAGGTAAAAAGTACGCAGCTTTGCAATGAGCACAGTGAGTTGCTTAAAAAACAAACTTAGCAAAAAATTGTAGTTTTGATAAGAAAAAAAAAAACACTCTAAGTAAAAAACACCACCCTGTGATGAAGCAAATCAATAAATACTCAAGCACCCCAAAAAAACCAAATTGGATTTAATTATATTATGTGAAGTAAACCAAGAGCATGCTTTCATCCCTCTCATCCTTTTTTCTCCCTCTCTTGTATCCATTCCCACTGCAGTATTAGCAGCTGTCAGTTTTAATATTAATCATAAATGTTAACTGCAGCTATATTTAAAAAATAGAATCAACTCCTTCAATTCAAATATATTCAGGAAATATTATCGATAGCCCTGAACATACTCCTGTAACACGTCTACTGCAACATTCAAGTGCACCCCAGAAGTTACACAAAACTACATACAGGCACTAAAAATCAGCTTCAGACTTTGTTAAAATACTCCATGAGGAGATGTTTAACAGTAGTTTCACATTAAGATATATGGAAAAAGTACGTATTATCATTTATCTGCCTRTATTAGCATTTTCTATCCAAAGCGTATCTTTTTCAGTCTCAACACGGGTGGAGGGGGGGTCAAATGTTTCTGYTGCATTTCAGTGCTGGATATTTAGAGAAGTCATATTTCCTTAGTTTTGATGGGGTAATTTAAGATACCGAAAGTAAGCAAGAAAGTGAAGGGATGGAAAAAAAAAGGATTATTTAAAGAAGGAAAGTTTGACCTTCTGAGGTTATTTGAAACTATGTGCTAATGCTTGATTGTCAAACAAATTAGTGTGTCAACTAATTATAATAATTCAGATTCCTAAAYGCACAATATCAGCCTAAATACACTGTAAATAAATAAGAAAACTATTCTCATCTTTCCTAAGTGAAAATTAAGAAAAACTTTAAAGCTAGTCTCATTTTTAAAAGAAACTGCCAGCATTCCTCTTTTAGAATTAATAGTAAAATACTTTCAGAAAAGTAAGTACGCAAAAGCAGGTTACTGCCTAGTAATTGCACTTATGTTATTGTTTTCACTAGCCATTTTGAAAATATTACTGACACTTTACAAGTTCTTGAAGCTGAAAGCAGGGAACAGAAGCAGTAGTATCTAGTGAAAGCTGCTTTGGGCAAGTATGCTTAATGCACGTTCTGTATGGTACCAACATTTTCTTCTTTCTCAATTCTCAGTGCCGGTGATCTTAAACAATGAAATAAAAGTGAGAGGTTGGGGTTTTTTTTGAAAACCTGAATGCTCCAGTATCTTTTTTCATAATTAGGTAACAGACTGTGTCCGTCTGCCACTGGCAYAGAGGCAGAGTTGCTCTGCAGACTAACAGAAGCACATAGGTTTCCAAAACGCTTTGTAATAATAACACAAGAATAATCCTCTACTAACRTGCTTGTTTTCAATACAGAAAAATCATGTGAAAGGTGACAATATTTATAAAAAAAGTATATATGTGGAGAGGGATGTTAGACTGAGCAAGTATTGAAAACATATTTTTGGGGGTAACATTTAAAGCACTACCTATGCAAAATATATTTACATAAAATGTACAAACACATGAGATGTTATCTGTATAATGAAATAGTACCATGGCTTCTTTCTAGTAATAAAACAACTGATTTAAGATTACCCAGAATTTGTGAAGCTCTAATCTTTTCCTATTTGCTTTTATATTAATCTTTTTCCTGTCAAAAATGATTTAATGCCGTTAGCCTACTGCCYTATCCCACGAGCAACCAGAATATCAGTAAGTACATCAGCATTATTTGTACATGGCAAACGATTATTTTAATAGCTTATATATCTTCGTCTCCACACAAATGCTACAATCTGAGCAGGTGCAGGATTTTTTTATGACTGTTTGCTACTAGAAGTTCTTCACTACCTCCGGCCTCTAGATTTTGTCGATAAAGACAATTACAGTGGACACCCCAGTCGCACTGACCACGTCTGCTGTGGAAGTGAGCAAAAGCTGCATTTCTTTTTCTTCATGGAGAACGGATGGTCATATCTTTTTTTAAGAAGTATTTCAATTACTTTTCTCATAGAGCGCCTAATGGGCACATTTTTTCTCCCGGCATGCTAACACACGTTTTCCTCAAATCTCATCTTAAAAAACTACGTGAGGGAGGGAAAATAAAATACCCACGCGTTGTTTCAGAAAATGTACAAAGGCGCAYGCTCCATTTTAACAGGTTAAAAACTCACATGAAAAAAACCCTCTACGTGACCAAAAAGAGATTTTACAAGGAAGCAAGCTTTTTTTCTTTTGTTTTTTAATGTTAATTAAAAGTTTTGTGGCACGAGACCCACCAAAGCCCATCCCGGCACAACCGAGTTGCCGGTAAGCAGGAGGGAGGCAGGCGCTGGCAAGCCAGCCAGGTACCCGGCGCTGTCCGCGCCGCCGGGCGAGGCACGCGGAACCGTTAGGTAGGACGGTTGGCCCCTAACGGTCGCCGCGCCCAGTCGGAGCCGGCACCTGCAGAGGTGCCGCCGCGCTGGAATTCAAACCGCCAGCGCAGACCGCGCGCCGCGCCCGCGCCGCGGGGGGCAGCGCAGCGCAGCGCACCCCGCCCCGCGCCCGCGCAGCGAGCCGCCTCTCCCCGGCCGGCCGCGCACCTCCGGGACCACCTTAACGGGGAGAAGGGGGGGGGAAGGAGAGAGAAAGGGAAAAATAATACGTGCGAGCGCGGAGCGGGTCCCCGTCCCCGCGGGACGCGGCGGGGCTCGCCCGGCCGCGGCTCACCTTCGTTGCCGGGCCGGGCAGTCAGGCGCCCGGCGGCGCGGAGGGCAGCGCCGAGGAGCAGCAGCAGGAGGAGGCGGCGGCGGTCCATGTCGGCGGGACAGCGCGCAGGCAGAGCCGCATGTCTCCGCGCCGC
>NW_028186289.1:278516-315586 GCF_003343005.1 Rhea americana
TCGCTGCCCGCGCTGCGGCCCTTGCTTTCCTCCTCCCGCCGCAGCCCCCAGCCCCAGGGCGGGCGACATTATTCAGGCAGATTAAGAGAGGGTTTTCACCAAATCTCCTAGCATCCGTTGTCTCTTGTCTCCAGCCCTCCCTTTCACTTACGYTTGTGTTTAACATCTGCCGTCTGGTATTTCCGTGGTATCGGCTGTCAGGAGGAGGCACCGGGTATGAGGAGAGCGGGGAGCAGGGGAGACGCCGCGGGCTCTGCAGCACGCTCCTCCGGCGCATAGTGCGCCATCGGCCGCTTGCGCGGCCTCGTACGGCCCGAGGAAGGGCACCTGCGCAAAGATCAGCCGGCAGAGAAAGCAAACTTAACGTAGCCCGAACACAACTTCATTTCCCTCCTTCTTTGCCTTTCCCCAAGCCTCATTTCATTGCACCTTTCATTACACTTCATTACACCTTTCTCTCTCTCTTTTTTCTTTTTTTTCTTTCTTCCCCCCCCCCCCCTTTTTTTTTTGGCAAAGATGCTTTCAACAGCAGAATACCTCTGGGATTTTCTACTTGCTGCCCCTTCCCCAATCTTTTCTAGCAGACGGCTCTCTTCCATGCATCCTCGGGYATAGCAGAGGGCAGTCTGCTATTTAAAACACTGCTGAATTAATCTCGGGGCTACTAGTTTAGGTCTCTGTGGAAGCCACACCTTTCTGTTGGGACTTTAGGTAAATATTTCAAGGTGGAAGAAAGGAGGGGAATAAAAATGGCAAAAAAAAGATAACAAATCCCTGAGCTAAAAATATTTCTGTTTTCAGTTACTGGAAAAAAAATATTTCCAAAGAGGCAAAGGCAGGGGGGGCTCAATTTTCAAGTTGCGGGCATATGAAACATCTGCACGTTCCAGCTCCAGCACCACCAGGGAGTCCTCCCTGCGTCTCACTGCCTCTCCGGGAGCAGGGTGCCAAGCACCCATCGGGGTTTTACCACCCAGCAGTGGTTTGCCAGAGGAAAAAAAAAAGAGAGGGAGAGAAGAGAGACAAGCACTTTCAACTTCCAGAGCTTGCTTTTGTCCTCTGGGGAAGTGCTGCAGCATTCAGCGTTTCCTTTCCCACACTATTGCTTTGTGAAGCTCTTGCAACACACGAGGCTGAGGTGGGAGAAGTAACGCCCTGCAGTCCACAAGAACTACATATTCCCCGACGGGTTGCCACCAATAAATAGGGGTGCAGCAGACTGTCACATCCCAGAGCACAGCCCTCTCCTTCCACCACAGCACACCRTCGTCCTTGCCCCTTGAGCCACGTATTGACGCTGCCACAGGGCCAGCTCCGCGAAGGGATCAGCGGTGGCAGCCTGCCTCCGAGCGGGCTGGACCCTGCCATGCACACACCCATATCACACTTGAAATCTGGATTAACTGGCACCCCTCAATGAACTGCACGGCGCAACCTCAGCACAGCAGCTGCTGTTTGACTTGCTCCCAAGCCTACAAYGCTATGGAGAGCCCCTAGGAGGGCTCCCCCAAAATCCAACCTGAAGCGTGGGTCTGAGGGAAACCTCTCTGATCTTCTCCCCAGTGCTGCTGGAATATGCATTAGCTGGCGTACCAGTACCAATCCAAGTTAAGAAAGAAAAAAATAAAAAAAAGAGAGAGAGAGAGAGAGAAAATGGATCAGGAAATATGATGGAAAGGAGGTAGTAAGAAAACATCACAGAAAAGATAACATGGGGTCCAAGCAGTTGTGCTCGCAATGCGATTTAAAGCAGTAATGTCACTGTTAACCCCTTTCCATTGGTCAGTTGTAAAAAAACAAAAGGTGGATACCAGAAGCCTCTATGTGGCTGTTCTCAAAATAACAAAAGGGTGATCAGGTAAAGAATTTGTTAAAAAATAAGAAGGTGAATGGGACAGGGGAAGGAAGGGAAGGAACAAACTAATGGAAAAGGAACGAATCAAGACACAGAAAGTAAAGGACAGCTCCTTGATTTCCAGGTCTGCCTCATGGGTTAGGTTTTGCATTACTTTTACCATCTATACCTCAAGGTGTATTTGTCAGCCTTTTTACTTCCTTATGACAGTGAGAAATACATCTTTTAGAAACAAATGRAAGTACAGATTTTCATATAGTATTGCAAACAGATGTTAGAGTTTCATAACAAAACAGTGAAGTGGCAACACTACGAATATGGCCATAACACTAAAGTTCTCTACAGAAGAGAGTTCTACATGAATTTTTCTCCAAATTTSTGAAACATTACTTTAAGCAAATAGTTTGAGGTTATTCACAGAAAACACATTTTGAATTAGTAAATGTCTTAGCACCAAAGAACTCGTCCAGGAGGAAAAGCATACCACGCAATACAATTTATACAACTCAAATAGGCAACATCAAGCCTTTACAAAGAACACCTCTCAAATTAAGAATAATTAGCAGAAATATTTTGACAAATTTGAAATAAACATTGTGTTTCAGAATACTGCAGGTACTGGGAAAAGTTCTTAGAGCGAAGGAAAGATAAAATTCATTACAAATTATTCACTATGCTTTTTTTCTGTGATGCACAACCTGGAATGCATTGTGCTAGTTTATACAAATTGCATGTTTACTCTATAAGGAGTAATTTTGTGTTACCTTAAAGGGTACCTCTGAGGAAAGAAAATAGCCTCTAGTAGCATTCCTACATAACCAGAGTGCACATAGTAATATCTTTGCCCTAGCATCCATAAAATCATTCTAGAGAAAAACATAACCRTGATTTATGATTTTCTGCCAACACTGGACTTTAATTTCTTTAATATATTGAAGATCAAAATCCTTACTAAATACAAATTTTATCTCTACATTTTTCTTTTGTAAACAAGGTAGTGACACATTCTATGATTGCATAGTGGAAAAAAAGAACTCATAACACATGGGCAGAATGCTCCAGATCTCATGTTTGCATAATAAATAGGAAAACAACTTTCTGTCTAATGAAAAAATGTTACAGATTATTAGGAACAACTACAGAAGTAATCAATCAATTTATCCAATGGGCTAGGGCACAGTCTGCTTTCAAAAAGAGGCTTTTTAATGCTTATAGCACTCGAATGGCATTGTTTAATTAATCAAATCACATTAAATTTCTTCCAATCTTGGAGATTTAAAGATAAAATCTTTTCCTCAAAAAACAAACAAAACAAAGAATTAATGATAGGTTCACCACTCATAAAGAAAGGTGGCCTGACAATCCTCTATTTATTCAGGGGGAGGCAACATGAACAACAGAACAATGCTGCCCATTGCTATATGCCTCATCCGTGGCTTGGCGGGATTGTTCGGAGGCGTGAGAACATTTCCTCCTCAATTTCTGTTACTTATTTATGAAGGTTCTTATTTGTGATGTTGATCCCTCTTCGCAGAGACCAGGACTGCCACCACGTTTCCACATAAATCACTCCAGGGACCATTTCTCGAAATAGTTCGGCTACCATTTAGGCATCAAAATAAGTGCCTGCATGTATATCTGCATATCTTTTCAGATAAACAGTTTTAGCGCTGAGCTCTAAATCCCGGCTCCAAGTGTCATAATAGGAAGTGCTGCTACTTCAATTCATCATAAGGTAAAGTTAGCTGTGGGCCACTCTTAGAAACAGTGACCGAGGAGGAAAAGCTCTCCACCTGATTACCCTCCTACGAGCCTCCAAGTAATCAGATTTGCTTGTTTTAAATATGCTTCAGGAGACAGTTCATAGTCTAACCTAAAGATCTGCTATTGTACAGCATTGCTGTGAAAGTGCAAGCAGATGAGAAAACACAGAACGCGGAGGATTAAAAGACGCAATAAATGATGCAATAAATACGTATGATACGTATGATAAATACGTATGATAAATGAACTGTGAAAAGTTAGTTTTAAAGAGTTTGTTATTTAAAACTGAACTATAGTTTTCTAATCAATACTTATACAATAATTACTTGAAAATCCAGAAAACAAAAATACAGATTAACTAGGCAGCATGTGAAATTCAGCTTTGAGCAGCAACATAACTGCAATTGTAATTATGAAGTGACTGCACACAAATTCCATAATGAAAAAAAAAAGCATGACTTATTACGGAGAGGGAATGCAGAAGAAAAACGTGCAAAATGCAAATTTTACCCATGAAGGCTGAATCATTTGCTAAGTATGCAATAAACAGGTGACATTCCAAGCACTTAGACTAAATTTACCTATTTCTAAACAAAAAAAGTAATCTATAGAAGCCATAAAAGAAAAGCTTCACTAGCATTATCGCCAGTTTTCAGAGTGATGCAACATTTATGGACAGGAGAAAGTATCACTTTATCATGAACAAGCTTACCAAATTCCAGCCTGGACTGAGTATTTACAGTGGAAATGTATGAAATCCGCAAAAACTAGACTGTATTAGAGAAATACTGGGAGACCTCTGGTGAGGCACATAATGACAAATTTGTTTGGTTTGTTTAATTTTTTTCTTACAGATCACAACAAATGTCCACCAAAAAATTACTGTTGTAAAAAAAAGACATCAAGAAAAGAAGTGATTTGTTCTGCCATTTTATCTTTCAGAAGATAATGTCAGACAGTATTGGCAACAAGTAGGACACAAATTTTAAAATCAATGCCACAGTGTTTCTAAGACTGGGTATCAGGATGTGTTTTAGGGAATACACTTGGAGACGCACAGACACATTTCTACTATGCAGCTCAGCTGGATTTGAAGCATTCCTTTGCCCTCTCATAGCCAAGCTTGCAGATAAACAGTGAAGTAGGTTGTCTATTTTCTAGCCAAAAAACTAACTGCAGAAATAGTTATTGTGAACTGCAAATTTAAGTAACACAATGCAAAGAGTTTGAATACTCTGTCTTAACAACATGTGGAAAGTTTTAAGAAGTTTTGTTTTCACAATGACCTTTTTGCATTTGACAAATGATTGCGTTATCTACTGCGTGCTTTTTAGCTATAGTAAAGAATGCCTGAGATCCCATATGAAATGTCAATGCATTTGTATTTGTGGGGGGTTGCAGTTTTCTCTCAAATCCTCTCACTTTATCTTTCCTATTCAAACATGGAGTTTTCACTTCTTTACTTTCTTGGAACCAATGCTGTAAGTTTTATTCATGCTCAAAGACTGCATGAAGGAACAAGATTGGTAAAAGGCCATAAAGTAAGATTGTCTTAGAATTCCCAATTTCACACCTAGCACAAATGTAGATCATTCCACACTTTTGCTCCAAATTGCAAARCAAATATTTGCCTGTATGGTATCATTATAATTATTACTTCCCAACGAAATGCCTCCCTCAAGATGAAAATCAGGATTTTATCAGTAGCAATATTTTTCAGAGGGTATTTTCAAATTCTGGTGACTATAAAGAGTTTCTACTTACTTCAAAACTGCCTAGTTCAGGCCTTTGAAGAGAAACAAATTAATCCAAAAATGGAGAACAACATCTTAYATGACATTAAGAGCTTTGTAAGCTCAGAACAAGTTCTCTTCTCAGAACAACTCCTTTAGGAAGTCCCTTCAAGGAAGCAAATGTACACTAGGAGCTTTTACTCCAAGTGCCRCACCTTCAATCAAAATTCAGAAAAAGTAAAACCATACAAGTCAAGGAAACCCCCTAACCTTAGACTCAAACCAAGACTTACCCTCAGTCATCGTCACCAACATTCGGATGCAGAACAACTTTGAAGCAGCCTTGCCTGTGTCACTGAGCATATTCAACTTCTGCCATACCGTATGAATCATCCCCATCCTGGGTTCATTTCACAACATATCAGCTGACCCTGGGCGTGCTGGGAAGCTCTTCAATCTTCCAGTGTTTTCTTCTTGGTGATAATGAGATAATCACTTTGCCCAGAACAGACAAAATGGCTTTTTATTAATTCTTTATAGCCGCTTGGGCAATGAAGAATTGCAGTTCTTGGGAAAGATTAAGCTCTTGCTATAACAGCATCTGAATATTATTCTTCATAGTACTATTGTTTTAATAATTACACAATATATGCAATAAATAATTATACGTAATTAATAGTCTCCCAGCCCAAGTGAAAACAGAGGACCCATAAGAGGCCACATTGTCAAGCTGAGGTCAAGCAGTTCTTATCCATTACGTAGGACATCTTGCCAATATACTTCCCTCCCCAATCTCACAGCCAGTGCTGCTCTCCAGGGAAGGATGGAGCTGCCCTACCTTTCTAACTCAGAAGGCCCACCAAATAGGGCTGTAAATGCAAATACRTCAAATCCTCTACTGCAAATGTGATATATGTATCAGGAAAACCTAATGCAAAAGTTAGTTAGTTGTTTTCTTGGATATGACAAAACTGATATTTTCCACTGCAACGCCAGATCTGCTTTATCAGAACTATATTTTCACTAAAACATCTTCATTCATCAGTGATATTTTTCCTGATGTAGATAGCCTAAGATATGATGGGACTATTAGCTTAAAAATTTGCTTAAATAGCTTCTCTACCTTTTTCTTGAGCTATCACCAAAACATGGGAAAATGTCTACATTCCTGTTATTCTGCTAGAGATGGAGAACGTCTATGTTTATTTCCTAATAATTTGTACTATCAAACTAAAGAAAAGCTGCTAGAAAAAGGTATATCAAAGATGAAATTAGTTGTCTTTCTGAAGGCTTTAAAGAGAAAAATAAAATATCCATCTTTCACCAATCTTAGGAGGATGCCTTTGGCAGCAGGTTTGGACCTAGGTAGTAACAGCAGGGTGACTACAGAGCTGTGGCAATTAAATAGTTTGGGCAATATGGTCGAATGAAGGAAATTTTTGATAAATAGTTGCTGAAAGATTTTCCCAAATAAATACAATGCTCTAGCACAAAAGGGAGCTGTATAAAACATATACAAAAAAGGGCTCAGATTAAAAATCTCTTGGGAAAGCCAGGGAAAAATCAGTAGAAAATACACATCCAGTTTCTAAGCTGAACTGACACTAACGTCATGCCAAGCTGGAAAACTAAAAATCAAAAAAAAMCCACTAGAATCAAAGAGTATTTCTTGAGAAAAGAAAAGAGGACAGTCATCAAAAATGACATAAAAAGAGGGACTGACATAAAAATAAAGAAGGGGGCACTCTCAGAGGATCTGTGAAGAAAATTGAGAGGACTTGCCAGATCTGTGAAGGGGAAAGTTTTAGTGAAGCATCAGATATGCAAACAGTGTACTCTGCTGTTTTAATGGATATGCTTTCTCTGACATGACTTTGTTTTAAATAATACTTTGCAGTATTAGGCAGCTTGGTGACATATTACCATTGCCTAGAGGAGAAAAGAACTGTAGCATATACAGAAGCAAGGGAGCTCAGATAAATCAGTGAAAGTAGAGGGAGGGCTGTAATCTGTGTCCCAGCTTGAGAATGGAGAGCCGTACGAACCTCTTCAGAGAAATGCCTGAACAACCTGAGGTCTGCGACCCAGAGGCATCAACGTTCATTGAAGGACAGAAGATCAAGGTCAGATCATTCACAGTACAGATCCTGACTTTTTTTTTTTTTTTTAAATTAACATTGCAAATTAGAGCACAAATTATATTACACATTTCTGAAAATTTTGCTGTTCTGGAACGTTCATGTCAATATATGTGGAGTCAACTGCCCTTTAGCTTTCCTTAAGAAAGCTGTAAAAGACAGATTCCAGTAAATTCTGGAATAATTACATAATTAAGGCAGCATCTTCTGTTATTTCATACAGTATCAAACATGCTGTCTAGAATTAAATAATCAAGCAAGGTTGATTTTGCCAAGTTTTTTCGATGAAGCAATCTGCACTGGATTTCTGAGATAAGTAAATATATGAATATATATATGACTGTCACATACATTTTCTTATTTCATTTTAGACCTTTTACAAAGGAGATAAATAGGTTACTTGGAGGATCTAGAAGTTTAAGCTTATAACTGCCATGCCTTTAGAAGAGAGAACAAAAGATTGCTTAATAAAATATTAGGAAGAGAATTCAATTTGTAAAGGGTCTTATTATTTGCACTGCAGTTGTAATGCAGCTATGCCACACTTACTTTAAGAACAGGGCCAAACACTGCTCTCAGTTACAGCAGTTTAAATCCTCAGAGGCCTTTATTACTAGGAAAATGGAGTAAGATTTCAGTAAAATCAATTTTTAAAAGCACTAGGAGTTTGCTGTTGACCTCAGTTACAGCAATCTCTGCAGCTTTGCAAAAATACCCTCTCTTAAATCTGACTGATGCCATTGATGAATTGTGCTGTAAAATTTACCATTTCAGTCCTTCCATATACAGATACAGCTGCTTATGTTTCCAGACGATGAAGTAACCTGCGAAAAGAAAGAATATTTCAGACAAATGGACAGTCTTTCAGAACTAACCACAGAAATGCAAGCACAAAAATACAGGCATCCTGCTCTTCTGCCGAGCATCTCTCCTCAACTCCTTCAGCACTAGATTAACCCCTGCCAGCACCAGAGATTTCGCAGAACAACACGATCTTAAAGGTAGCACTGAACCAAATTCTTCCTATCTCTATTCTCACCAACTATTAAGCAAGCCCAAAAAAACAAAAATATGTTACGGCCACTCTAAGTTTGTTCATTCACATACTAGTGGAGGCTACGTGACTATCTTGCTGAGCAATATAGTTAAAATTTCTTTATACTCAGCCATCAAGTGTGTACCTGTTATTTCTCCTGCTTTATATGTAGTGCTTTAGCTAAGAACTCCTTTTGGAGTTCTGGTTAGTTCTTTATTTCTCCAAAATGGGATGCTTGCCCATGCCTAAAGCACTTAGGACCCCACAGTAATACAAGCAAGAAGCATTTAATTCCTTCAAACTTTCCTGAATAATCTTTTTGTTCTGTGCACTCTCAAAGGTTTTGGACTTTTTAACTGAGACAGAATGAAACAAATCTGGGTTTTGTGGTAATATTATTTCCATAATATCAATTTATTTCCATTTTCTCTCATTTTGTTCAGCTTTTTTCTCCATAAATGATTGTCCTTGATGACATCACATTCTCCTCATACCACTCATGAGTGGTGATATGTAAATATCTTATCAAACACACACATATCAATAATGCACATCCAAACTTCCAAGGCCTCTTTATTTTCACTTTATCTCTGTTTGCCATCAAATCATCATGTGCACTCTGACTTTGCAGGCTTGACATGCTTTAATAGACAGAAGTAACAAAACTATCAGTTCCTCTTAGTACCATCTGGGGTTCTTTTTCAGTTACTTTCTTCCCTGCTGCCAAAATCCCCCCCCCCCCCAGCTTCATCTCCCCCAGCTTCTTCACTTCGCTTCAGGTTTCTTCACAGCATCACCTTTCAAACCTTTACCTTTGTCATCATATTCCAGACAACGCTGCTGTAAAGTATGAGAGAGTTTTTTTCCCTGGCTATTCTCATTCCGCTTCAAGTGCACTGCAATTACAACAGGATATGAACTATCCTCCACTTTTATAGATGTGTTCAATTTTCTCTCTGTTAGTAGTAGTCTTTTCCCATCACTCTGGCCTGACAAAAGTGACATTCACACATTGATTGTATATGTCTGCTTTACACAGCATAGCTAATGACTTTCCCTTATCCTGACTTGAATTTTAGATTAGCTTTTTGTACTCCTGAGTATTTCATTCCATCAATAATTACAGAACAATTATCTCATTTGTGATTTTTTTCCCAAATGCTGAACGAATCCATAAATCCTACGGTATATGATGCAGTAAATGAGTTGTTTTAAACCATACTTTGTTGTAGAGACTTGCCTTGCTGTGTCTACCAGCCTGCACACATAGCAATGGTCTCCATGAGGCTGCATATCCTCTGAAGAAACTGTGACTCACGTTATGTATTGTTAGCTACTCAGTTTTCTCTGAAAGTAGTTATAGGGTACTGTGACACTGCATGCTACAAAATTTGAGTTTTTAACCTTAGAAACTAAGATGGAAAATAAGTTTCTCTCATAAAAGATGGTCAGTGCCTCATCTGATTATTCTATCACTTGCCTTAAAACAAAGTACTTTATAAATTACACTGTTATTCAAAATGCAAGGCCAATCACATCATAGAAGATTTTCCTTCTTTCTCACGGGGATCTCAAACACTACTTTATTTGCCAGCAGCTATTTTGGGCAATGAATCAAAGGTGCCATTTATTGTATCACATGGCTCCTCATTTTTGACTTCCCATCTTAAGTGTAACTATTAGGTCTCCTTTGAACTCACTTGTCCATTTCTCCCTTTTATAATTATTTGTATAGGTTCTCCCTTTTATAATTATTTGTATAGGACTTAGAATGAAAAATAAAATAATAATAATACCAATCTGATTTCAAATATAAAAGAAAGATGAGGTGGAAATTTCTTTTTTCTGTGGACTCCTCCACACACTCAAAAACTAGCCTAATTCCTTCTGACTGAAGAATACTGTGAGGCCTTGAACAGTAAGACATGCAAAGCTATTTTTGACCCTCATCTTTAATTTCTGGGCCAGATGCTCCTCAGTTTGAAAAGGTAATCTGATTTAGAAAATAAATATACTCAAGTCTCAATAAAAGTGAAATTTTTTTGTACCTGGTCAGAAAAATTTTAGCTGAAGAATACTCAGTGTGAGTGTTTACCAAGAAATTAAGCATTTTAAGTTTTTCCTAACTGTACTCAAGGCATACGGTGTCAAATCAGAAGCCAGGAGTAATACCATGGTGTTTCCAATTCAGGAAACATGTTGGTGGGTTTGACTGTCAGGTTTTGTTTTTAGAAACCTTGTGGTTTTGCTTAATATATCATGCAGTGTGTGAGATTTTTGTATGCATTCAAATAAAAGTAGAATAATAATGAGAATATTTAAATCCTGTTTCCAATACTCCTGAAAATTAAAAGGAGAATCTAATGATTCTGAAACTTGCTTCACTTTCCTCTTTTTATAGATAGGCGAGGAGAAGAACTGAATTACCCATTCACTTTTCCCATAGTTAAACAAAAGGGACCTCAGGGAAAGACTGAGGCAAATATAATCTGCTGGACATTTTTCTTCTTATGGTTAGTAGAAAAATGAATGTAGTGACAATGTAACAGAAGGTTTTCCTTGTGTAATACAAAATAGGGCTGTAAAGAGATACGACTGAGAGGATTCAGGTGTTGTCTCTCAACATGCAGTTTGAGAACTGTAGCTCTTGTAGTTTAAGGTCCTTAATTTTGATGGTTAAGGACAAAACTTATTCTCCAAAAGCATTTCATGAGTCAAAATGACTCCATCAGAAACAAGAAAGTGGTTACAAATCCACTACAACAGTTAAGGGCATGCTGGAATAAGGAACAGTTAAAATAGATCTCCTCTGAAATATGACTATATTTCACATTTACTTTCAATGGAGGTTGTAGAGTGACACAAATACCTATGTGTTGTTTCTCTGTCTCATTCAGTTTTATTGTAGATCAATCACTGAATACTCTTATTCATGCATAAATATGTTCTTGGCAGTGCTTTAGATATAGATTTTTCCATTATTATTTTTCAATTCCTTCTTGTGCTACCTTTATATAGTTTCAGTCCTTTTCACTGTGCTCCCAAGAATTAAATTGGTGCTGTCAGATTTTCTTATTTCACAGAAAGAAATAACATCCTTTCATAACATTTTTACCATTGCACCACACCTCCCCATCAGTACATCTCAACAGGTACAAACATGAATATAAACAACATATATGATGACTCTATCACTTTTTGCATTATAGCAGTGCCTAGGGATACCATCCAAGAACAACATCATTTGGATCTACGATCTATGAGAATACAGTCCTCAGCCATAAAGGCCTTAGTATCAACCAGTAAGACAAACAAAGTTCAGAAAATAAATGAAAGAGAAATAAAAACACTTGTTCATTGCCAATAGGCAGATAGAAAACAGATTCTTAAAAACTGGTTCTTTGTCACTCTCAGTCCATCTATTTACTACGTCTTCCATCCTTACTGAGAACTGCTCTAAGCAGTTAAAACACTAGTTTTAACTAGTTTTATCCACTGCTGTTTAACCACAGCAGCTCAGCTTATTTCAGAAAAAAAATGCTAGCACAGATGATATCAAAAAGGAAAGAAAGCCCTGTGACGGTGTCTTAGAATAAAGAAATAAAAACAATAGCTTTGATAGCTATCTGTATCTGTGTTCTGCAAGATTCTTCGGTTAGCACTGGAAGATTTGAGGAAATGCTACTATCTTTCTGGTGGTGACCACCAATAATGTTTTTGTAGCTGAACTATCACTTTTCTAAGAGGGTCAAATAAGGGGAAAAAAACAGCTTGATGGAGAAGAGATTTTTACTGCTTTCTAAGAGCTAATATTTTTTGCACTGGGGAATGATCTTTGTAGCTAATGGCAAATAGCTGCTGAAGTAGTTTTGCAAGGAAGATCAAATATGGATCTAGCTGTCTGTTCTTGTACCGCTATGCAATTCACTCTTTTGCTGCTTTTATGTATCCTTGACTCTTTTTTGAAAACCATGAGCTCCCAACCAATACGTTGTTTCTGGGGGCCTGGTTCCCTACGTAGTCATGTGAGTTTTGCAGGGCCTCTATGTAAGGTGCCGATATAAATGGAATCATGTAGCTCATTAGGCTGAATGGCTCCATATTCTGAAATTCCTGTGAATTCTTTTAGCAGCCACCAGGAGGCCAAGAAAAGCCTACAGTCAATAGTGTACTATTGTACACTAGCTCTGGGTGCTAGCAGAATCTTACACACAGCATGTCCAGCTTCAACAGGTCCAAATGAGCAGTCCTTCAAGAAGAATACACCCCCCAAAGTCTCTTGTCCACCACTACACCCAGCCCCTTCAGGAAAAGAAATGCCAAGCTGAAGCTACTATCCCGTTCATAGTTAAATACCACAAAGCAAAGTTCTACACTGCAATATGCTATGTGTGGGATTTATTTATTGCCGTAAAACTTGAGATGCAGCTGCTTGGGACTTGGAAAGCACGATTTAGCCAAATTTTGTAATACAGTAGTGTTATTTGGAAAAAAAATAAAATCAGAAAAGAACCATCTTCCTCCCCCCCAAAAGAAAAAGAAAGAAAGAAAGAAAGAAAGAAAGAAAGAAAGAAAGAAAGAAAGAAAGAAAAAGCAAGTCACAAAGAAAATTGTTCAGAGAAAAGGCAAGCCAAAACAGAAAGAAGAAAAAAGAAATAGTAGACTGAAACAGTAACAGGAGTGTAACTCCTTCTGTCAGCATTCCTGTGTCTTCCCTGTTAATTTTTTTGGTGGCTGACTGCAGCTGTCATCCTTGCATGAGAAACTGTAACAGAAAGAGCCAGTTCAGTAAACCTGTGGCAAACCAGTGTCCTACTGGAAATATCTACTCTGGAAAATATTTAAATATGTACTTTTAGCGGTAAAATGGACTGTAGGCAGCCAAGGAGATTTTGAAGCTGTGGCAAATAGGATCAAAAGCATTAGAACTGCAGCCAGTCATTACAACCCGAAACCATCAGAAAGCAACCTGCTTACCCTAAGGAGCCAGCCATCTGGTCTGTTGATGCCCATTTTTCAGAGGGCTGAACACCTGCATCTCCATTTAATTTGCACTAGGAAGTCAATACAGTGAAGATAACATTGAAAGAAACCTATTCTGGAACTTATACATGTCCATTAATTCAGTGCTCTGCCACTCCAGACCTACCAAGAAGCCTGTCAGCAGCAGCTCTGTAGGGTGCAACTGATCCACACTCCATGCTGCTTGCAGGCCACCAGGAACAAGGGACACAACTAAGGAATATTCCCCAGCCCTAAGTGTGTGAGACACTCCACAGGAGCATGCTGCTGGGTTTCAAGCTGGCTGAACCTCCAAGCTGATGTGTACATCAGCCTGGAGTCTCCTGAGCACATCAGTCCTTCATATCAAATCCTTCATCTGCATTTCTGCCATTTCATGAACAACATATGTACTCGTTAGGAAAGGGTACCTGAAAGTAAACCTCCCTGACAGAGCACCTTGTGGCACCATGGGACAGCCACATCTCTGCTTTACACCCTCTGCTTCTGTACAGTAACTTGAGTTTCACGTGCAACTGCAGAAAGGGCAACCATCCACAGACTCAGACTGTACAGATTTGCTGAACGAATGCCATTCTGAGTCAGTGCCTAAACTGTTTTCCTTGAGAAGATGAAAACCTCAAGAATTTCTTTTGATTTTTGGCAGGTGAAACAAATTTCTCCACAAGAAGTGGGTATGATGAACTTGAATATATATCCCTGATACACAACAAAGGTACTCAATTTTTGTAAGTCAGTTTCAGTTTCTGAAGCTCCACTGAGATACCATAAATAACACTTAGCAAGCTTATTAATTTAATAGCTCTGATATTCATTCTATTTCATCATGTGTTTCCTGGGCTTTTATTCATTTTGATTTGTTTATTCCTCTTCAGATATTATTTTAAATGGGTTTCACTAGATTGCTGCATAATAAGCAAACCCTTTTGTTCTTAGTGAAGGAAGCTCAGCGAAAACAACAAATAATAAAGCTGAAAGGATTCATGAAATGCATACCAAAATCTGGGAGATTTATTCTGATATCAGTACCATTTTACTTCAAACTACAGGATGAATCTCATCAGGCAGCATCTTACCAAGCTGTTGGTTTATCATGGCCAATGGAGTAATGCCAGCATCAGAGCCTGATAAGCAGTGAATACTGTTGTTCCTCTTGTGAATCCCTCCTGACAGTAAGTGTGCAACATAGCGATGTGTTATTTAGCCATCCAACTCAGAAGGGTACGGAGACCATTTCATGGCTTTCAATTTTGCTGGGTGAGCTAGAACTAAAATTAGTTGTTAACAAGAAAACAGAAAACATAACGATCACAGCAGAACAGTTTAGTCTACAATAAGCTATGCCATTTGTGCTCATGCACCTATATTTTGGGTAGTGAACATGACTAAACAAGGCAATTACCTTTAATTAGGAGGGGCTAGGGTCATTCCATTAATTACATCCATCACAGCTAGTTAACAATATTGATTAACAAGATAAGAAGCAGAATAGGCCAATTCATCCCATGAATGGCATTTTTATAGATCTTATAGTGAAGTCCTATAGCAAATTTCAAAGGGAAAATAACAGGATTGGTGGTGTAATAATTCCAGCAAAACAGTTTCATAAAGGCTCTTCTGATAAACATTCCTGAATCTGCTTTTGTTAATAGGAATAATTTGAGCTAAATAAACACACAAGACCATTTAATAAATGCATCTGACATACACAGGGGGCAAAAAACCCTCTTTGATCCTTGAAGCGAATGGACTTCAGGCCCAAACTTTGCAGGGCTGAATGCAAAGACAAATTAAAATCTGACTGACTGCAAGTGATTAAGGAGAATGCAGATTTGCCACAAGCAGTACTGAACAAACGTGGAAGCAGTTGTCTGGGAATGGTCAGTGTAACCCCTGGGTTGACTCAGCAATAGTCAGTGGAATCGAATTATGGATTAGTTTGTCTTTGAGATATTATGAAAGGGAAATACAGACATGCCCATGTTCTCTTTCTCTCTCTCACACACACTTGCTCTTCCATGTTTTGTAACTGACAAGTTCTCAACCTCTTAAACGCCCTGTGAAATGAAAACAAATGCCGTTTCTTTTCCTACTTTTTTCTTTTGTTTGGTGGTGGTGGGTGTGTTGCTGTTGTTTTAATAGACTCCAAACGCAACAATTAACCTCTGAGCTTGCTAGTTTGATGGCAGGCAACCACGCAGGCATCAGACTTAGGTGGCACTTCTGAAGCCCCAGAGCGGGGCTGCAAATCGGAGAGGTGCTCCTGGTCCCTCCGTCAACAAAGCAGATCCTTGCTGTGCAACTCTGCTCATCATCTCTCGTAAGCCGTTATCAGACAGCTCAGATGAGACACCAATGAATGAGCATGTGCCTGATGGTTAGTGTGTCAGACATACATTATTAAAACCGGTAGGGGCAACCAGAAAGATGAGAGGGAAAGCATTTGTTTCTTTGTTCAGATGTCGGAGGGCTTATTAGGGAAGAAAGGAATTCTAAGATGCACTGACACAGATATAAGGACTTTCTGAGATGAAGGCATACAAACCTTCTCTATGCATTTTGGAAGGTGATGATGTTTTTCATGTATTTTCTACTCTGCATTAAAAGAATATATTTGTGAAGCTTGTCTGATTTAGAAATATATCCTCACATCTGGAACAATTGTTCCTATATCTTAATATTGCATTTTTTTAAAAATACTGTTTTGAGCCACACAACTATCCCACTCTTAAAACAACACAAAACAAACTTATTCTCTTTCTCTGACCTTGTCTTTAAAGTGCAAGTTCTTGGTCATATTCAAAATTATCTTCTGGTATTCACTACTAAGGAAAGGAATGCAAAACCTCATAGTTTTTAGGATGTAAAGCAACCACCAACTGTTAACATAATACTTACATGGTTTTCAAAACATTTAACAGGCATTTAACTATATTGTCCACAACAAAAATAAAGCTATGGTTGGGCTGATCATAACCGCTATCCTCATTTAGCAAAGAATTAAATCCTCTCAGAACTCTTGCTCCTGGCTACAGATTTAATAGAATAAATAATAATAGGAAAAAAAAAAAAAAAAAAAAAAAGAGGGGTGAAACGTGCAACATTTTTCTTCCATAACACATTTGTTCAGTAGATCCAGACACATCCTTTATAGAAGTTCACTTTAGCAGATAAACACTTCTTTTACATGTAACTGAAAAATAGTAAATGATGTGATCAAGATAGAGGTGCGCAATATTAAGAAAAAGTATGTTTGTAAAGCATTTTATATAGGTTGTCGGAATTTTAAAAAAACAGATCTGACTTTTGTCAAATATTGATACTCTTTATATGCTAGGGAATGCTACAAGTCAAGGTTTGAGCTACGAATTTCACAGAATACCACTTACTCATTTTATAAATGAGCAAAATTATAAAGATATTTCAGTAAAATATGGACTATTTTAAATACACATTAAAAACTTGTGCTGGATAGTATACTAGGTGCAACGGTGAAATGACATTCCTTAAAGAAATGTGTTCTTGACTACAGTACTGATAAAACTTGCAAATGTCCCCTACCAAAACATCTAGCAGAGAAGCACCCAGCAGAGCAATTCACTGGAGATGCTGCATGATGAAGATGGCTGAACTAATTAGAGTGCATATAATTCAAACAATGGTGTCATTAAGGTTAACCACCTTACAATGTGAGTAGTCTGACATCCAGGTGCATCTGAAGCAAGTAGGTTCTACATGAAACAAATTGTCACAAGCTTTGACCTTTAATCACAAACAAAAAAGAGAAAATACAGACTTTCAAAAAAGTTTGGTGCAGCCTGTTATCTCTGTATTTCTACAGACTAGAATTTGAGAGATAATACAAGATGTTAAATTTGTTAACATAAATTCATCAACTGTAAACATCCAAATAGAATTCTTACTTTGTAAGCATCTCTAAACCTTGGAAATGGTTTAAGAAAGAAGAATGTCTATACTGGAAATTACTCCCACTTCCCTCCCATAAATTCATTCATATTTTCATTAGTTGATAATACCTACTCTTAGCGGTATTTAGGATACAGAGATATAAACTTTCCACCATGCATTCTGCAGTCATCCACCAAGAAGGATTTGGCTTTAATTGAGCTTCTGAAACTAACTCCCTTAAGTGTTTATGGCAAACAGAAGGATTACAATTAAAACATAACTTATGTTCATCTTCTCTGTTTGATACGTGTTCAAGATCACGTGAATTAAGGGATACCATCTTGGGTTTACTTTAAGTAAATTAAATGACTCCTCTTGATATCAAAAGGCTATGACTGAGGCTGATGTATGCATTTACCCCCCCCAAATTAAACAATTGCTAAACAGCAATTTAATCAATAAGAAAATATAATCAGAGAAATGGTAGTCTCTGCAGAGACCCCGGTATACATTAGATTAGACTAGAGAGAATCTACTGCCATTTATGGGTACAGATGAGAAAGAGGAAACACTGCCAAAACATCAGGAACTTTTGGGATAGTTCTGTGATTGAATTGAAAAACTTGATTATACCATGCTATTGTTTAGGGATTTTAATGCTTTCAACATTACAAAACACAAAGCAACATTTTTTTTCTCTCTCTCTTTTTTTTTTGCCAACCACAGAAAAGAGTTTCTAACCAGATTATTTGGATATTTGAATGCCACAAGATATAAACTACAATGTAACCACAGTGTTCTTACAAACACAGCAAGCCATTCGTTCTTTGAAATTCCCAGGGCTGAACACTGTAGTGTTGACTTCTGTGGTTAGAATCCATAACCTGTCTCCCTTTTTTGTTCACTTATTTCTCCTTCTTCATAATGCTTTTCAAAGAATCTCTCTCTACTAAAGTCCTCTGCATTCTTTTAGCTACCAAGGCTTTCATGTTTCTGTCAACAGAAGGAAGCTTTGAATAGGATCAAATGTAATAATGTCAAACATTTTGTTGTTATCACTATCAATATTTATTAATGGACTGCTGTCCATTTGTAAGGAAGTTGTTTTTAAAAAAAAAAGTGCCATATCATATTCTGGTGATACGGCACAGGCTATTCTATTCCTGCCCACATTGCAGCTGTCCTGTAAAAAGTCTGATTTATAGAAATCAGTGGCATTTCTTCCTTTAGATCTGTCAAACAAGAACCACAGTTTTGACTGAAGAAATTGGAGCTCAGTAGGTGCATTTGCATACAAAAAAAGAACATTCGTGCCTTCAGTTAAAATTGCATTTGCAGGTACAACAGAATCCACAAGCTGTGAAGGAATCTCATAAGCTCCATAGCTTGATGGCACAAAGGTCAGTGTACTCACGTACCTGCAGGCAAGGCTCTGCAACTGTGAAAGTGAAGCTTTAATATTCAAGGAGAAATTAGAAGGAAAAAGAAAAAAGACAAAAGACATAATAAACGAATTGAGCAGCTTGCCAGCCCTCTTGCCTGTCTTATGATGCTTTTTTGTAGGTTAAGTAATAAGCGCTCACGTCATAAAACGTTTATCTGTAGTGCCCAGGCTCTTTTGTTTTCAGTTATTAGGCCATCTGTTTCTCCCCCTCTCCTCCATTCTCCTATGGGAGAGAAGGATCTCCTCTACTTMTTAGTGGTTGTGGCATTTCACAAACAATATAGACCGGTCACAAAATATAGATTCATGCAGCACTGCTCTGTACTTACTCTCCCAGTCTGCTACCTAGTGGAACAGCARTACTAAGCTGTACTCAGCTCTATATGCTAAAGCAAAGTTGGTCACATTTACTGCTGACTTACTGCTGACTCTTTGGCTTTCCTCTTTTATCCAACGGAGACAGAAAAACCGTCTTTGTCAGGTGTGGGAGTTAGCTGGCCTAAAGCAAGTGATGTAACTAGACAGCCCCAGTTCAAAGCGAGTCACTATCACCGCCACGTCCACTCTCTTCCTAGAACCTGAAGCGGAAAGGTGGTTGTATGGGGAAAGCCTGACTAACGTGGAGGCTAGTCTAGTCAGTTTGCAAAGCTGCAGAACGCAGCAGTTACCCATCCTCAGGAGGTCCCAGCTGCAGGATTGTGCTGTTCCTGTCTGAAGCTGCAGGATCAAGACAGAGGCTCTTGGGAGACCAAGCTGCGCTKGGCCATCATGCCCATCAGCTTCTTCACAGTACCAGAAAACACAGGAGCTTTGTCTATGTGGTCACGACTTTACGGGATGCGAGTATAAGCAACCAGGTAATCAAGGCTAACTCACAGATCTAAATGAACCTGGGGACATGGCCAAGGGTGATCCCAGGGCAGAACAAGGGCTCTGAGAAACACAAAAGTAGGTCTYGTAATTCTTTGCCCTCTACCTCCCCAGGTCAAATAAGGGATTCTGGTGTCCTGAAACAGGGCCCTAAAGTTGAGCATTCTTTACCTAGGAGATAGCTGTAACCATAATGATAACTGTAGATATGCTACTTCATATTTAATGAAGTCGCAATCTGCTGTTAAGATTTAAGTCACGTGTCTACAGCTATCCTTGCCAGTGCATCCAAGCCAATTACCATTGGCAGCAACTCAAGGAACCACTTTTTTATGTCAGAATATAAACGTTGTTTGTGGGACATACTGACTAAGTTTAGAGAAAGAATCAGGATTCACAAAATTTGTTTTTCTAGCTGTTTCAAGCAAGCAAAAGCTTGAATATGCCAGAAGCCTCTTAGTTAGAGGTACAGTTAATTTGTCAGTATTCATCGGCAACACAACAGATCTCAGCAAACCGATAAGAATGACAAAATATTCTGATTGCAATACTTAGATAATGCACACTGTTATGTAAAGAAATTGGTAAATATATTTTTGACTAAGTAGAGCCCAAATTCTTTTTAACTTTCTAAATATTAATCAGAGTTGCCTCAGTATTTTCATAGACACGTTTGTTCCATTTTGTTCTATTTAGAACTGCTTACATCATTTTCTGCAGAAAGAAAAGGAAAGGATTCACATCTTTCCTGCTTTACACAGATAAAAGTTACCTGTATAACTGGGTTGATTCAGAGCAAAGCTATGACCCTTGTTTTGAAGACAGTGAGGTCAAATATGCCCTGTGAGCTCCATTGCTGAATACCTCCCAGCTGTACTGTACAGCAATGAGGAACAGAACTGACCCTAGTTCACCCTTCTGCACCTGGGGGTTGTTTCAGCAACAGAAGTCAAGTAAAGGCAGGGTGCTCCATACCCAGTTACTGCATTTAGTTACTCAAATGCACATTTGCATTGACCCCAAGATGATTATATTTGTTATGCCATGAATTACAATTATATTAGTAATTGCCAAGAGAGAAATGAGAAAATGCCCAAGCTTAGGAGACAGGTATGTAATCACATCACATTTATTTTTACATGTTATAACTACTGTCTGCCATAAAACCACCTAATTTGGTACTATTTCTGAATACTTCATATGGCACAACCCAGAAATGTTGAGAGGGAAGACAGATGTCAATTATCTCTCTTGTTCCAAAAAAGTACGCTCTGAAAGGTTAAAATGTCACTTTGCTCTGGGGCAGAGAAGCTCAACATCTTTTAAACTTGTGATTCCTCTATCCCTTTAATGTTGGTTTACAAGATTTCCTCACCTATTTCTGACCATTACAAGACATGTTACCTCACAGAACCAGGCTGACACCAGCAATTTTTCTTGAGGTGATGTCTTCATCATTTCACCTCAGCTTTTAATTCTTAAACTTTACTAAATTATGCATCATTCTTGGTAACCAGTTCTGAGTTTTTCCAGGACTGTGTGCAGTACTGCCAACATCAAAGTCTTCAGTCACATTTCCATAAGTCACACAGGCTCTTTAGTTTAAAATTTTTTGTAAATTAAAGTGGGAGCTTGCGAYGTCTACCTCTGGGTTTTGCACACTTTGGAAATATGTAGGCAAGTTTTGTTTTTTGGTTTCTTTTTTCCTACAAGAATTTTTTTTTGATAAATTTATTTTATGAATTTAAATGAAAAATCACAAAAACAACTAGAAGGGGAAAGTACGATAAGACTCATAATATCAGAAGAACTGTCAAGACTGCAGTGAATTTTGATCAYCCATGCTGCTCATCTCAGAAAAGCATCAGCAATGTGAGATGCAAACAATGCTTCCTCAATAGCAATATTTTCTCCGTGAATCAAAATGCATCCATTTGAAAAGGTTATAAGGATGTTATTTAATTAGCATTATAGATAGTACATGCTAACACTATCACACAGACTTCCTATACTTCAGAGGAATGCTAATCTAATCACTGCTGCTGGAGAATTCACAAGGCAGGAATAAGTTTAAGTCACCCAGAGATGGGCAATAACTGTGACTTCACAGCACAAAAGCTCGTGCCAACTTCAAGACAATTTGTGCAGAAGAATAAATTAGCTCCTGCTGAGATCCACATCCCCACAGTGGCAATGCTCGTTGTTCTGTGATAGCAAATTTAAAATTACGTACAATGACACAGTAGCCTCTCTGACTAAGATTTGGAAAGGCTTTTAGGAATTCGAATCAAAACAATTTTTAGATGCTCAGGTGGTTCCCAGCCTTTGTGATTACAGACATACTCAATGCTGTAACCCAATGGGAGAGAAATACTTGACATTATCACTGTGCAGTGCCCTGTCTCCTTTATATAGATTGGACATGTAACTTGAATTATGCCAAACAAAAGGCCAATAGTGTCTGAGGCTTAAAATTCAGTGTGTGAAATTGGTCTATACTTCATATTACAGTAAGCCTTCTTAATTATTGAGTTTAATAAGCATGAGGGTTGAAATCAGTTCAGAAGTCTAGTAATCTCTTTGCCTTTGGAAGACAAGGTTTTCTTTGCTTTCAGTGGGGGGAGGTTCTTGTTTTCTTTTAAGTTCAACAGTTTCCTAATGCCAAAGAAATTGGGAAGGGTTATTTGTCAATCCCCTACCCCCAAAATCATAGCATATAAAATAGTAGATATATTATTAATGATTTTTATGCCATTGTTTTGAACTGGGCGCTCATAAAAGCGCTCATATAACAAAGACTGAGGAACACGTTGCTCCCAATTTTTATGTCTTACTATCACCACTTAATAATTCGACCCTGTGAACACACATGAAGTATTATCACTTATCACATCAAAGATGTTTCCAGTGGGGGAAAAAAAAAGATAGCCAGTGAAAAAAGCATATCTAGACTGAACTTCAACCACTTTTTAGAGATACAGGCTACATAGYTGAGTGAATCAACTTTATGGAAAAGCAAGCTACACTATAAATATAAGCCTCGTAACAGAATAACATCAATACAATCATTTATATCTCAGTTASCTAATAACTACATGGACAAATTCTGCTTCAGAGAATATTCAAGGAGCTTATTTCTATATGATAACACACAAGTTCACAGTTCCCACAGAATTTCTCCATTTATTTCAGCAATCTCAGCAACCTTTTGTAAAAAAGTAGAATCAGAGAAGGGAGAAATCAAGTTTCTTAGGAATAGAATTTTGTTGGTCTGTTAAAGAAGGAAAAGAAAAAGCATGCTTTTTAATCAACTGAAACACAATGAGCAATCCCCATTGGGGAATACTACATGTGAAAGGTTTCTTATAGCAGCGTTTCAAAACCAGTTCTTAAGCAGGCAGTGTCATCATATTTCTAAATAGCAAAATTTTAAGCACTTTCTATTCTTCCTTGTTTGTATTCCCTATTGCTCACAGTCAATTATTTCTGGACAGATCCTGATGTCCTGAGTGAAATTACCCTGCTATTTGATATGATTTATCTATAGACCAAACTTATGAACTTGAGCTGGCATTTTCAAATAAATCCAAGAATAAGTATCCACTTTCTCATGGGAAGTTTCACAGAAATTATAGTATTTGATCTTTTTAAATTACTGAAATATATTCAAATTCGCTATAAAGGAAAAAAGAATAGCAACACTTCCATTTTTTCAGTATTTCTGCAAGGAACAATCCTCCCCAGCACTGATTCCGTGTGCTGTGCCAGAGTTAACACTGAACACAAGACACAGTAAGTTTCTGTTAAGAGTTGATGTTAAGGAGGCAAAATCAATTATATAATCAAATTAAACATCTAAACTAGGAGAATGAAAATCATCCTAATTCTGCTTTCAGCAATGAGAACTTTGAGTATAAAATTTGTTTTGTAGTTTGTTTCTCATTCCTACTAAAACGAAATGAAATTTTGAATTGTGATTTCACACAAAAATCGTGGCCAGCATGGCCTCTTTTGTTCTGGATGATATATCACCCTCAGAAATATGAAAAGAGTGAATCTCACAAAAAAGTAAGCTTCATACGTACTAAGTATGATGCCTTTGTCATATTCACACTTTCTCCCTTGTGCATTCACGAAAAGCACTAATTTTACGATATAGGCATAACAGGCTTTCAAGATAGCATTTTCTCCTGTCTAAAAAACCCTCAAGTCAGAGAAAATATTGACAGTCATCACCACCCTGCACTTCTCTGCTAGAGAGGAAGACACTTGACATCGCTAGGATATTTAAAACAGTAAATTGTAAAACTGAACACATACTGAATCTGGTAACAAGAAGAGGTGAAAAGGCATCAGCTGTGTACAGTTAAGAATAGTGCCCTCCTTTCCATGGTCATGTAGGCTAATATTCTATGCTTTTTTGTCTTTTTCAAGAAATCAAAGGGAAACTTCTTAGAGGTAGCTTAACTTGCACTTAAGTAAAATTCCAAAACTTCAGCCCTCTTGTCCATTTACTCCAACAAGAAGATGTTTTCCACTCAGGAAACAGATTAATCTAATTAAATTAACTTAATCCATTCTACGTCCCCAAGGTAGAGAACAACCACAGTTTCATTTATTTATGGGTTATTTTCCCTAGATTCTGAAACTGGTGGCAAAAAATTGTAGTGGAGTTAATTTAGAATCTGATTTATGTTACACATCTGATTTATATTACTCCTGGCAGCAGAAAGTCCCCTTTCCATGCTTATGGCTGCTTCTCTGATACCTTCCATGCGCRAGGAAAAGGGACTTCACTTCTTCCTTTTTAAGGAAAGTTTCAGTTCCTTCATTCTCTCATTTTTACATAATGGAATAAAAAAATTTTTTGGAATACTCATGAATACTTCCACTCTGGGGACTCTCACAAGCTTTTGGATATGCTTTTCTATCTAAAATTTCATAATTATTATAACTAAATTAGTATCAGTAAGGATTTTCTGTAAATTTTAAGAAGAAAACAAAATGTATGCTGAGGTACACTCTGAAAATGGAAGGAAAGTTGGTTTAACGTTTATGCCAGCTATAAACATTACTACTCTAATTACTGACATGGTCAAATATGATTCCTCTGGATACCCTACTGCTTTTCTTCGAATCACTCAGACAGTGCTAACTAAATAAACAGATAAATTAGATAAATTTAGATAAATTAACAGAGCTTGAATTCTCAGCTGCTTCAGTTCCAGCTTTAAGTATTTCACCAGCTCTAAGCACCACTGTTATAAGCCTCTTAATATTTTCTTCAACAATCAACAAAGAAATGGGAGTCTTTTTTATGACTCAATTTATTACCCCTTGGGTGATGTTACAGAATGAAAATTTTTAGATTCAGCTAAAAGCGATGTTTTGCATGGCCTCTGCTCATGGTTAAGCAAGTTGGTGGAATCTAACCTGGACTAATGGCTCTAGACATGGGCTTGAAACGCCAGGGCTTGCTTTGCTAATTGCCTCTATCTGAAACTTCTGTGGAATGAAATCAAAATTTCCCATTCACTCACAACTATTTCCACTTTGGGTATACCACATGCTGCAAATTTCAGCTGCGTACAATAGAGCTACAGCACAGAATTCATATGCAAAAATCTTTGCATCTTTCCATAAATATGCTTCAAATTTCATCTTGTGTATTTAAGTCTGGAGGGTACCTCTATTTCTCTAAATCTCATTTTAAATTGAAAATACGCACATTTTCCTTTTTATACAGCAGAGCTGCTTCCCCACACATTCATGCTCAGATCAGCTGAAGTAATTTGTCAGTTTACATCAAGTCAATTGTTCAGAACTCATTTGGTTTTAAAGGCATATAACCATTTTGTTTCARCATTTCTTGAAATTTTTTTATAAGGCGCTTACCTTGTTTTCCAAGCCCTGAAATGATTTTACATTAGTCCTCATTTGATGAGAAAGTCAAAAAATGTTTTTTAAAGGTAATTAAATATTACATACTTCTACTGATTACCCTGGAAAAAAAGATCTATTTACAAATGCTGTACTTAAATTACATCCTCACTTTCAGCCAGATTTCTCTTGATGTGAACACTGATCGCCAGTCACTTTAGATACTTGGAAATTTCAAGGAACAAAAAATGTACATTCAGATCCCACTGAAGGTTAATGACAGCTTTTGATATTGTAAAAGTTGAGAAGAACTTCCCTACGACACAAGTGCATTATTTTTCTGGCTTTTCAAAACATGACATTTGCTGTTAATTATTTGTTACTAACAATGTTTTTGCATCTGTAAATTATAAAACAGACCTTGCCTTAAGCAAACTAAGCACTAAAATACTGAAAAAGCAGAGTATTGTTTAAAGTTGTCATGTCCATTTTGTACAGCTATTAGTCACAACCATTAACAACATTCCTTCAACTATAAATTGACAATTGTGATATAAAAATGAAATTTTCTTGTTTTGCCCATGACATCCTGTATAATTCTGTGAATTAAAAAAAAGTCTTTATTTATTTACTGCAGACAAATACACTTCACTTAATCATTCGCTGACTGGCAGGTGCACCTCACATACAATATCTTGTAACACAACTCAGCTGTTATACAACTGGCAAAGACTTACGCCGATGAACTCTCTTGTCCAGTTACCAAAAGATACAAGCAAATGCAATTCCTTTATTTTCAATGGAGCATAACTCCAGTGCCTGTTGGAAAGAGCCAAAGTAGCAGTTTCACATGTGTGAACATTAAACAATGATGCCAAATACATTTTGTGATGTTAGCTGGAGATAAATTAGAAATGAGAATCCAGAAGTGCGAATGGGTACTGTTTGTCCTTCAGCAACATTTTTCCTAGTAGAAATCATATACTAATATATATTTTTGCAGTTCTAATTAGACTACCTCAAATCGTTCCCTCAGCTAGAAGATTCAAGGAAAAGGGAAGAGAGGCTACATTTTTTAAGATCAGTCCAGCCATTTTCATTCAGTCTGCAAGGAGCTCCAAAGCACCCAAGAGGATTAATTTGATTACTCATCCACGAGACTTTTGCAGGATCAGGGCTTTCCTGAAAAGCAATGCTTATTCAAAGGTCTTCCTCAGATTCTTTTACAAGATCAGTATTTCCCTACACATGGGAAGGGGGTCATCATTTGCTTTATTTATAAAAAGCAGGTATAAATGAATGAGAGTACATTCATTTCACATGATCAGCTTTTTCCTTTGCTTTTTTTTTGTTTATTCTCAGACAACCAAAAGGTGCTGCTTAAGTAAAGAAAGAGTATTCAAATAATTCTGTGGCAAGTACAAGTTTCCCTTTTTTGCTAAAATTACAGGGCAAAACTATTCCTATTTCCCTGGGTAAGTTAAACACCTTGCCAAATCTCTGCGCTTTTGGTGCCAAGGAGCTGAAGAAGCTGAGTAGAACCGGAACCATGATATAAGCAAATGTATCGACATTTCAGCGAGAGGGCCTTAGGATCCTAGCAAGCAGATTAGCAGCTTCAGATCAGAAACTTTATAGAAGTAAAGTGTCTGCCAGAGCCTCTTTGCAGAAAACCTGCAGTCCAGTGAGATAAGAGAAGGGACCCAAAGCAAACAGTCATCTTAGTTTTCTCCAGCCTCAGGACTATACCTCATCAGTATTGTCGGCCTTACGCATTCTCAGATGTTGAGATTGGCTTAAGATAAAACATGCTACCCAAAAGTCCAAGCCAGTAATTTCATTTTTTTCTTGTCTTCACCTTGATTTTACACTTCCAAGTTTTTCCTCTGAGGACAGAAGTTTGTTTGTTTAAATAAAAGCTGAGATTTTTTACTTAACCAATAGATTCAGAAATATGGCAGTAAAGGGGTGGGGGCGAACCACTAAATGCGTATCACAGGAGTGGCAAGAGGTATAATTCTTGTGCAGTAGCCCTTTAAAATCTTTTGGAACAGTCCAGAAGGCATTATATTGTATTTGACATTTCAACATTTTAACGAAGCTACCTTCACACTGCACATTTAAACCAAGCTTCATCCTGTTTCAGTCTGCTGAATGATATTTCTGCAGAAAGAGACTGGAAAACACCAAGGATGTGTCCACTCAGGTTTTCTCATACCTGTATCTAAACCGTTGACAACCTTCAAACTCATTTATGGGGTTTATCCAGTGATAATTCTTATCTATGTATGACTGCCACTTGGTTTTGGACATCTCAGCTAGTACTTTTATTTGGCTGACTCTAAGCCTCATCCAGGATGATTTTTCCAGGTGTCTTCTCTTCCTGTTTTCCCCAGCGGCTAACACAGAGCAAGGCTCAGCGATAGGGCTCAGTGAGCACTATCCCAGCCAGCAACGCAGCCTCGAGGAGCAGCAATCCTCCACCCGACTGTGCTCCAGTGAAACAGCAGCTAGAAAGCAGGAGTGCCGGGTATGTCACCAACCAAAGGAGGAGATGTGCTCCTACATAGCCTTGGAAGTCCCCTTTTACAATGCTGAAGCAGCGGTGTGGTCCACAATACACACTTTTATTTTTTTTTTTAATATAAAATTGCTTTGTCCCACTGAAAAAATAAGTGATTTTAAAAGTAGTTCTCACTCATCTCTTGGGCGTCTATCTTTTGTTTCTGTGCGGGGAGAGCTCACTTTCTACTAAAAATATCTCTGCGAGATCATCTTGCACTTCCCTCTAGCTCCGTTAGACATTAATGCCACTGCAGTCAATGGTGCGCCATACATATGCACAAAATTTCCGGAGATCTTGTTAGCTCTGAGTGCATAAACTTACAAAAATACTTAATGTTTAATGCTCCATATCATCAACACGCTAAAGCAGGAAACTACTCATTTTTCTGCAAGAAATCAGTCTACAACATCTGGAATTTGCACAGTTATCTTGTTGCTGTTTACACAAGCTTTCGATAGGTTTGCTAACGAAGGGACAAGGTGGCTATTATTTCTAGGTACTAGTTCCCTGGCACACAAAGGCTTCTTTACATCATGTCACAGTAAAGCAACCTTGAAGTGACCTGAATTTATAATCTTATTGCAAGAGTGCTTTACATTCCCAGAGCTAACCAGTATAAAAAGGTGCACAGTGTAAATGAGAATGAAGCCCCGAAGTACTTAAGTGTTATGGCTTTACTTTCTTTGTTCCTGCTATTTTCTGAAATATAGCATAAATTATTATACAGTCATATTCACATATTACAAGCAATTACTAGGCCAAGTGCTCGTCTTCATCAAAGTCATTGACAAAACTCACATTATCTTCAAAGCAAACAATATCGGATCAGATCACTGTGTACACTGTGGAAGTGAAATGTGTTATAAAAAAAAGAAAGGCRGAAACCACATTAAGTAATTTACTGCATGTGCTCTTAAGAAAAACGAGCACTAGATTCATATCAATATAATAAAATCTGACCTTCCTTCAAAGAACGTATTAAAAAATTTACAGATCAATCCTTGGCACTAAAAATTGGTAAAACAATTTATATCAACTGTAATCCTTACTGTCTTAAAGACTTTTCTGCAGTGTTACTGAAACATGCAAATTGCCCAGGGCTTTACAGCATCCTTCTGCACAGGCCAACTGACTGCAAGGAGGTTGTCAGCAAGCGCCGTGGCACAAAACACATGGGGCCAGATCTAATTTTTCTAGGAAGCTTTTACAGTTCCTGGGCTTTGGAGTATCTAAGAACACTGCCTGACGCTTGGGACCTGGGGGAAGATATCTTGCAGCATCAGAATATTGTTTTTCAGTCTCTACAGTATTTTTATTTAAGGTATAAATTATAACATTCAGGGGTATAGTTGAATTGTAGATAGGTTGACTTTACGGCTGTTTTGCTGGCTTGAAAATAACGCTCTGCTGAGAAGGTTTATAGCCCATTAAGACAGTGTGTTTTTCCTTGTAATATCCCCTTCTGTGTAGTACTAATTTCATTTTAACACTATGATTTGAACACCACACATACAATTAGTTTCTATCAAGAACRAAAGCTCTTTCATTCAAGGTCAAATTATACAAAGTCTATGAAGCGAGATGAAGACAGGATTTCAATTCTAGAAAAACTAGTCAAAGTTCTACTGTTTCAGATTTTTCTCCCTAATTCTAACTTTAAAAAGTCTTATTTCAGATGACCAAGAGATTTAATAATTTTAAAGAAAACAGTTCATTTTTTCTGCTATTAATTTTGTTCCTGTACACATACTGAAATAACATTTTAGCCAGATTAACAGCAACAGTCTACACAGATAATTAGAAAATATAATGAAGCACTATTATAGAACTTCTCCAAAGAGCGCTCTCAATTAGTTCAGGAAAATCAAACAGGAATGATGTGACTAGTGCAGCATAAAATATTCTAAGAGAATATTGATTTTTTTTWAAAAAAAACTTCCACTACAACAAAAGTTCAGGTAAAACCATACCTGTGACAGCAGACCTCTCTAGCTTACTTCATTTTTCAGCTAGCCGCTCATTTAGAGCATTCCATAGAAGCTTCTCAATTTCTATTTTAGAGATCACTAAGTTCATAAATCACCACAGTGGTTCTAGAAAATATTAATCTGTGTTTATACAGTGTACTGCGTTTAAATTTTCCTGAATGAACTGTGTGCCTTCTTTAATATATGTAATATATCAAATCTTATGCAAGACCCAGTGAGTTGAAAAAGTATGATCACTGTCTTCCCCTTGATAATTGTAATTAAGTTTTAAAGATTTGTTTCTAACCTCAATGTTATCTTCCTGAGGTAGGAGGGTATATACACAGGAAACAAATTCATGTAGATAAATTCAATATTTCAAACAGATTTGTAGGTAGAAAAAAAATCTTTGAGGCCAACAGATGTGGCTGGAAAAACCAGACAGGCTTCTCCAGGTCTGGAATAGATGCACCAGACTCAAAGCCAAATGTGAGACAAACAAGTGAGACGGCTGAGACAAACAGAAGTGGGACCATCTCGGAAAGCAAAGTTATTTAGTACCTGTGAAATACAGGAGAATTAGGTGAGGTTAGTGGAGAAGGAAGAGAGAAAATAGGGGAAGAAAAAAAGGAAAAAAAGAGAGGTAGCTCACAGTAAGTGGTATACAGGGGTAGCAGTGTCTGGGAAAGAAGAGAAAGTGAGGTTAGTGGGCTGTAAAACCAGACTGGATCTGTTGTATCAGTATCTACTTCTGTAACACGTTCACTTGAAAAGGTACCTACCTACRGCTCTAGAAGTCTCTGTTTTAAAAGAGGCTATGTAGAGAGTCTCTCCAGTCACAGGAAATACACCATATCAGCTGTCATCTGTCCTTGGTAAACCTTTTCCACTGAGGGCTAATCTCAAGAATGAGCTTCAGAGCATCCTCTGAATCAACAGCTCGTAAATGTTTATAGTTAAGGTAGATAGGAAGGGAGAGAGGATTTGGCAATTCACTCCCAAAGTTCACACCACCTTTAGCTAAAGAACAGCCAGTTACTAATGGCTGGAGGGCATCTGAGAAAAGATGATGCACACGTATGATTCTGAGCTCWCCAAAATTAAAATATAACCATAAATGTAAGTTTTAAAATACAAAGTAATTCTGGGTACTATTATTTAATTCTGGGTATAATTACTCAAGTGAAACAGTACCCTCATTTGAATTAAAGGCAGCTGAGTTTCAAGATTCCTTAATTTCAGTTCCGGCTACAGGAAAGTCATCTGCATCTACACCTAGATGTTTGCATTTTGAAAATCTTAGCCAGTGTCCAAATAAGCAAGAAAAAATTTAAGTCTCTAGCTGATGGAGGTCCTATTCAGAATTTTAAGGCATGATTTAGCAGTCACTTATAATTCAAAATGAAGTTCCATTTTGTGGCAAATTTCAATATTTGCTTTCAGTCTGCACTGAAATAAATGTTAAATTTGAAGTTAAATTTGCAAATAAAAGCAGCCTGAGATTAGGCAGCAGGAATGCAGATATTTTTCCAGTGAGTCGCTAAAATGCTGGAGCTGCTTAGCACCTCTCAACAGAAAATTTCCATATTTGTCCTACTTCTGACAAATGGAGTCTTTTTTTTGATGCTTCTCCTTTTTCTGCTACCCTGTGTCAAAAGGAGATACCATTGTGGTGTCACAYGTTTGGGAGAAGACTGCATAAGCAAGTTCAAAGCAGGTGAAGCATCACCTCATGCGTGCTCTCCCTGACGAGCTAACACAGCTCTGCAGCAAGTTTGATCAGCAAATGCATYTAGCTGGGAAGAATTCTTTTGCAGATGTTTTTATTCTTTTTTGTTTGTTTGGGTTTTTGTTGGGGAGGAGAGGAAGGAGAGGGAAGTGCAAGTGAACGCTATCAGTAAAGAAATTCTCCCGGAAGAAAGATGTTAACTTGATTTTAGAGTGTCTAAATATTTGCAGTTTTATAAACAAAGATTTATATGTCACAAGAGTTACAGGTACAATTCTTGTTCTATTCACCACATTGAACATTTTATCAGCCTAGCAAGCCAAAGAATTCAGCTCAAACAGAATTATGCCCTACATGAAAGTAGACAGTATCTCCTACCTTTGGTACCTGTAAAACCAGCACCATCCATTTCAAACATGTTAAGAGGTTCCCAGCTTCTCCTTCCCTTCCCTGGCCCTTTGTGCTGCATTTCCACATCTCCTATAGCCAAGCAACTATCTAAAGAGTCTGCTTTCAAATTTGYTTTTGACTCGCAGAAATAGACTGCAAAACTGAATTAAAACCACCCTAACATGCCAAAACAAAATTCAATAGTTATGCCACAGTTTTATTTTTGTAACTATCATAAACTAATAACTCTGATAGCTTTTTATTTCAAACATCCTTTTAATACRTTATTTCTAAATTATTGTTAATCCCCCTGCCCAACCCTTTACAGGGAGGACCCTCTCCAGTAATCTCACAGGAGATGGAAAAACCCTTCAATAAATGAAATATTCAGCACTAGCTATGTATTATTTTTATTTCTTATTTCATCATAATTTTCTTCCAACAGTCTTAGAGGAAAGTATGATCACAGGCTAATGCATCCATTGCAGTGCATTTGTTAACTCTGCTCTACTGCTCCAGCAGGAAGTCAGAGCATACAACAGAAATACTCAACTCGGAAATGCAGCACTTACTTAATATGTACCACGCAGCTTGCAATGCATACCTGGAAGCCTATGCAGTGAATTATCAGGATTTAGATGGTGATTTCAAGATTCCAAGTGATGTACATAAAATCAGRATCAACAGCTTGGAGATCCCCCTTTAAACACAGAGGAATACATTGATGTACCCATGATTTTATTTAATTCTCATTATGTAAAAGATTCATGAGCATATGCTGGGCATAAAAATAGCAGCCACAAGTGATAAAATGCAGGAGTAATTATGTGCRAGTTGAATGTAATTAAGGTGCAGTGTATTTTCAATGGGAAAACACACCCCAAGTTTCCCCACTGGCTCAAACACTGAGAGAAAGGATATAAAAACAGCCTTGTTCTTTTGTGATGCATACCATAAAAAAAACAGTGTGAAGAATGATCTGCAAAGCCCCAAATTATGCTATATTTTGGGGGCTATAGGGTGCTACATGGCTACAGCCACTCGATCAGCGTTGCATCCAAACGCCCAAATGGGACCAGGCCCTGCGGTTCTGTGTAAAATGCGTGGTAATCCGTAACGTGCTTACTGAAGCTCCAGTTGAACCGAGCTGCTTAACAAGTCCAAATGAATCAGCTTTTGTAAAACTGCAGCCAGTGTGTAAGCGGAGGTGACACAACATACTCAAGGGGAAGAAGAAATGAACAGAATGAGAGCAGAGACACCCTGCAATTTGCCTTGGAGCCTTCCTAACCTACCAGTTGGCCTTTTTTGGCTCCGCATAGTGTCCTCGCCACTGGATTCATAGCTGTCAATCACAAGGGCAATATTCTCAGCTGACTTACCATCACCTGAAACAATCCCAGCCTCTTTGCAGCCCCACCTGACGACCTCATCTTATCCTACTCTCTTCCTTGCAATCAGAGGCATCCCTGGGCACTCAGACCATCAGCCAAGGATTGAATTTCACACACAATCTAGAGACATAGTATTTGAATTTTGTCTTTATGCCTTTACAGTGTGGCTTTTACTTCTCACTCTGAGAAAGGAAAGCCAGTGGATTTGTGTGCCTTATTTCACCTTACCCTGTAAATTACTCACAAAAACACCGGTCTGCAATAGTAAAATACAAAATATCATTAAGCGCAAAGTCACAGGCCCTGTTCAATAAATACAATTAAGATTCTTTCCTACTAATATTCAAGCATTATGACTAGATAAATAGTGCAAATGTGTTTTGGGATATACTGTTGACACTTTTTTTTTTTTTTTAACATGTGTTTACTTTGGTTATACAAGTGCTTTGGTACATTTCTTTCCTTTTATATGTGTTCAGCTCCCTGAAAGCTGTTGTGTGCTCACCCAGTCAGTCAATGAGAATGATAAAACATGACTTACCTGACTAATCACAAATATGCACTATGGATTACATTCAGCATATTCATGATCAATCAACTCAGTAAACTGTATCTGGGAAAAACTATTAATAAAAAATATTTGAAGAGATGAGCTCAAGGAAATTGTGATCTGTTTGCTATTATTTCATGAGGAAAAAAGAGAGACTAAAATCATTCAATATACTACTATCTTTGGATTATTCACTCTGCTCCACTGAACACCCATAAGCACATTCAACTATTAAATTAGAACTCCCAAGCTGTGCTATTTGTGTTGGCTTCTTCTATATACAGGCAATAATCATTGCTTAATGAAAGCCTAGGCTTTAATACTAGGTGTGATTTTGCTGTTAGGAGATCTGTCTTTCTACTTTTTGTAGATTTTTTAGAGTAGCAGAACACTACTCTAAAAAATAAACTCTAAAAAAAAAATATATAATCCAAATTAGGGGATATYGTTCTATATCAGTTTCTGTGTTTAGATTTAGGATGATACTACTTGACTATTACAAGAAAACTGTGTGCAGAATATTCATGTTTTCACATGTTTTGTGTTACAAACACCATAGAAATGCTAAAAGGAACAACTGACTGAAGTAATAGTCAATGTTTTCTCCATTTTATATGGACCAAAGCTCTTTTTCTTTTAATATCATCTCTTACTGTTATTACAAAACTCAGTAATTCTGCTAGTCTCCTGGCAATCAGATGGAGAGTATGGAGAGTACTGAAAACACTAAAAACTTGAACAAACTCACAAATATCTCTGCAGTACTATCATTATTTTAACTAAAACTTAGCCAGAGTGCTTAGTGTGTGTACTGTGTGTAAACAGTAAACTACTGCAGTTCTCTAAGTGTGGTTTGCAAGATGTGATAGTATAGAAGTCCCAAGCTCAAAATTCGGATCCACTAGTGATGATTTTGTCTCATTCTGTTCTATATAGCTTTCTAAACTTATGGAAACTAAAAGGTCTCTGTTCTAGCTAACATCAGAATCCATATCTGAATAGATATTTTCCCCAAGGTACAAACACAGAGAAGACAAAGTAATCATCAGCACTATTCCTACAGAGGATATGTTAACTTTATCAATTCTTCACAATGAACCCTGGCTTACGCTTGTAACTGAAACTTTATGCATTCACCTCTTCATTGCACACATCTCATAAGATTGATGTGAAATCAGTAATTATTATCTATGTAGCACTTAAAATCCACAGCAAGCTTTACTGAAGTACTATGAACAGTTATTGAAGCTACTAGTCTTATTGGGCAACCAAAACTTCACTGCATTCAAAAACAGCAGACAGAAGCAAGAACTCACATTGAAAGAGTACACTAATCACAGTCTGAAAAATACTCACTGCGTGACATCATACCATACATGTGATGCCCCAGTGTGGCATGCTCTGAAACATGTGGCTTGTGATGCTACACAACCACCATTCTAAAATTTGCTTACCACCAAAGTCCAAGAAACCCCCAAATTTCCATAGAGGTATTTATATACTGCAAACATTTTATAACAGGTGGGGGAGAGGGAGGAATTTTTACTTTTCCCCAGCAGCCTACATCTTTAAAATCTTTGTGCTATGCTTACAGCATGCACTTACTCACCCAGATAACTATCCCTACTGCAAAAGAGAAAAGTGATCCAGCAATGCCTGCAGCATGGATCACTGCACACCCTGCAGTACATAGCTCCTTCAAATCAATCTGTTTTCTGGTTGAAAGGTACAAGTAAAGTCATATTTGTTGAGGAAACAGAAGTCAGATTAATATTCTATACACTGGCTTCTATTCTGCATGGCCACAAGCAAAACACGGAGAGGAAAAAAAAAGAAAAGCTTTTGACAAATGGCAGCTTAATGCATAAATGATTGTTCCGTTAGAGCTATCTACTCAACTTTTACCTTTTCATCCAAATTGCATCTGTAGTTTATTGACAATACCTTCTACTGCTGTGTTGAAGTCACATGGACTCTAATAAGAAACATGGTTCTGTCAGGAAGAATGCAACTCTTCAGCAGTGTATTATAGATCTCCACACATCTGTGAAAACCAGCCCCCCCTACAAAAAAAAAACCCCGTCCAAATCATCACTTTTAATTTTGTGTGTTGTTCAAGTCTATACAAATGAATGACAGAAGCTAGAAGCAATTCATCATCTGCCTTCAGTATAATATCCTGGGCTTTTAATTTGTGTCATTTTTCTACTCAGAGTGATTGTGGAATCCCCATACTCGGAGGTTTTCGAGGCTCAGGTGGACAAAGCCTTAACTGAGCTAATCTAACACTTGCAACAGTCCTGCTTTGAGCATGTAGCTGGACCTTCAAGGTTTCTTTCCAACAAACATATCTGTGATTTTATGTATTACAGAATTAGAACATTATATGTGGACTAGAAGTTAGCACATTTCTTATCCTGTCTTTTCTAGTGTTGTATGATTCTCCTGCCTAGATATCCTTCCCCATACTAAGATCTCTCCTTTCATGATTGCCAAAGACACCCTTGTACGAATGCTAAGATACTCCCAATCCTCCTTTCACCACATGCTTGATCCTGACATAACTCAAACTCATGCACTTCCCTCTGAAGTTAAGTACAGTTGCTCAGCTGGACCTCTGATGTCAAGGCATTCTGCTTAAATGCAACTACCAATTCAATGGACGTGGAAGAAGCTTGACCTCTTAATGCTTTGCCTCTCTATTATTAATATTACCATAGTATCGAGCATACTACGGATGGGATGGCACAGATGGTGTCAGATGCTGTACAAACAACACACAAAAAGATGGCCACTTTCACAGAAATCTCCCTGAAAGAGATT